>NC_084618.1:50399710-50542210 GCF_033978795.1 Nerophis ophidion
TGGCTGGGTCACGTGGAGCTGAGCAAGGACTGCTAGGTAACGTACTTACTCTGTGTGAGGCCATGAGAGATGGTGGCGAGCCTTTGTCGCCCTGGGCAGGAGAGGGAGGCTATGGCAGGGCACCTGGATTTGAAAGGGAGGATCAGGTGAGATGTGAATAAAAAAAAAAAAAGCGCATCTTGGGAATTATTGTATCTGATGCTGGTTTGTGTGTTTGCTGTATTTTCAGGCCAAACAAAGGAATTTTGCTCTTGAACAGCGTAGCAGAGAGATGACACTAGTACAAAGCAAACAGGTAGAATTTATTCATTTGCCGCATCCACCTTCTTAATTTGCACATAAAAATGTGTTTTGTGTGAGTCTTCAAAACATGTGAATCATGATTTCCTTGCTTAAAATTGAGCTTGTGATTCTCTGCAACCATTTTTGCACACACGCAGGGCCAAGTGCTTACGTTAAAAATTTTAAAAATCACACTGTTTTATCAAATATTTTAATCATTATTATTAGACTTCTCAGGGTCTCATTTTAAAACCTCAAATCTTATGGAAGGTCCTGAAAGTACAGTTGATGGAGGACTTGATTATGAAAAAAATATAGAAAGACAAAAAAAAAATTAATCAATTCAAAAACAATGTTTTACTCGCCCACTGAACACTAAGCTCATCCACATAATATAGTAAACAAGTCAAATGGGAATTAATTAATGGTAAAAAATGGTGTAGAAAGGTACGGGACAGCACTCCAATTATAGTGTTTTTTAATAAATGCTGGTATTGCTTGTGTAAAAATGTCTTATCACGGTTGCAGTGACGAAAATGATCACACTTATTATTATCGTGGTATTGTGTTCAAAAATACTTGTAAACAGACTAAAATCTTTTGACCAAGCAATTTTTTGATTAACAAAAATAGACACACTGTTAGAAAACCCAATATTTTGCATGTTTTGTATTTCTTTTACTTTACTGATTGACTTTTACTCTTTTTTATTTTTTTTAAAAGTACGTCACAAATAAAATCTATTATTATTTATTATTTCTGACAGGCGTTTTGGCGTCCGACTGTTCAGCGGTCCTTGAACGCAGTGTAAAAACACCTCTGTCTAGTATTCCTCTGAGTATAGAATGATCACACTGTACTAAGAGAGCAGAGCTTGTAAGTTCGGTGTGCACAGTTGAATATCTATGTTCCTCAGACAGCAATGTGTTTATTTAAGTTTCTTAATGGGGTAAGAAATGTGTCTCTTGTGTTCATGTTTGCATATAAGGTAGCGAGCTGGCGTCAGTCAGTCTGGTAGTTTATCAAAATGCAATTATCAATCACAGTTTTTCCATCATTTCAATTTTAAACCGGTATTACTAACCGTCGGGAGTTTTGGTCAGTTTTGGGAGCATTGGTCTTAAAAATTGCTGAAACTGATAAGGTGTTTGTATCTCTGTCAGGATGAGACCTGATGCGTGTGCATAATTTTATTTTATATTGTAAAAAGTAGTCATATGATCTTATTTTTGTCGTCCTGTTTTGGGAAAACAAGCTCAAGAAAGCCACTGACTCTGAGCAGAACAAACACTGAACCATCACATCCCAATCACTTCTTCCACTCAAGTGCAGATTAATCCATGTATGTCAGTACACAACTATGAAAAGTATTGATAATCTAGACAGTAGGGCTGTACAATTAATCAAATTTTGATTTCAATTTTGACTACGGCTTCTTACGATCATGAAAATATAATAATCGAGAGAAAAAAAAATTAGTTGGCCGCAACAGATGAAACAGATGAGAAGTGAATGAGTGAAAAAAAGATTCTATGAAAAGTTTGTGATCTCACTATGGTTGCTACTTTTTATTTGAGGCACCGCTAATTTACCTGATCAATAATCTCTAAACTAAACCAAAAAAGTAAGACATACGTAATCGCTGAAAAAGTCACATAATTGGCCAACAAAACAGGATCTGCTGTTAAACGCAGAATATCACGTTAGAACATAGTTTTCATGTTTGTGAGGAAACTAATTGAGCAAATTCCCTTGTGGATCAATAGTTTGTTTGTGTAATTCATTCAAATGATCCTAATGTGTGTCTTGGGCAGGGGCAGAGGTCGACTCAGGGTAGCTGCAGTGTATGTTGGAACTGAAAGTGCAACTAAAAGTATAAAGAGGGTGCCAAATAACAGTACAGATTGATACATTCTCATCATTGTTATTATATCCTCTGCATTTCTTTAATTTAGCAAATATCTGGCTATCGGTGCTTCATTTGGGTGCTAAGTGAATGCAGTCTCAGCAATCTGGTGATTATATTGTGCAAGTAGCGTCCTGCAAGTAATGTAGCTTCCTGAGATAAGCACACAATCTATTGCTATTTTTAAACTTAAATGCCAACTTTACCTCGCTGAAACAGCAGCCCTCATAACACCTCTGGCACCACAGCCAACTTAAAATAGCCAGTAAGCAACAACAGCACAGCACTTCCTTTTTATGCACCAATCACAGGTATAGTGAGCAAAATTGCATTTAAAAACCCCGGGAATTATGAGCATCAATAGTACAACACACAAGTTGGTTTCTTATGCTCTGTATTGTTGCAATAATTATGTCATTTAATCAGAATCTGTTTTATTGGCCAAGTATGTCTAAAACACAAATACTTTGTCTTGGGAGAGTATGCTCTCTTTGTTTAGTTATTTTTCAATTACTAGTCTGTTCAACTTGAATTACACCAAATCCCAATTGAATAAAAAGGTTTTTGTGTTTTTTTTTCTCCATTTTTTGGAAAATACCGGTCAGGCACTGTTTAAGCACCGGCACCGTGTTTATAGTACTGATTTTGTCCTAGTGTCGGTTAAAATGTAAACGATACCCATCCCCAGTGATAGTTGGGCTTTTCACGTTTTAAAAATTGTGCCGCATTGAGTGTGTTAAAATCTTAGGATTTTTTTGTTTTTGGGGGTCGCACGTTGGCCCAGCGGTTAGCATGTAAGTCTCGCAGACAAAAGGACAAAAGATAGTGTTAAACTCCCCACTTGGTGGAGTTTGCACAATCTCCCTGTATGTTTTTACTCAGGGTGCACAGTCTTCCTCCCATTGTCCAAAACTTGCTTGTTAGGTTAATCGGAGGTCCTAAATTGACCATAGGTTTGAATGTAAATGTAGTGTAAAAGTGAGTTTAAACATTTTGCGACGATAAGAAAAAAGTGATATATTTGTGCATGGTGTCTCCTTCAGGATCTGTTGGTATGTTTGCCAGTGGGCAGCCCTTTAAGTATATCCTCTAGCATCCCCTCCAGTTTGGCTGCCACTCCGCCCAGCCCGGCACCTCCCGGACCCCCGGGAAACAGCATCACATCAGGGATGAATGCCAACGCATTGCCGTTCTATCCCACCAGTGAGACAGTGGAGTCAGTTGTTGGTATGTCAAGATGTGCATATCTGTGTGTCAAAATACAAAACATATGAGTTGGGAAATTGTGTTAGATGTAAATATGAACAGAATACAATGATTTGCAAATCCTTTTCACCCCATATTAAATTGAATACACTACAGAGACAAGATATTTGATGTTCAAACTCATAAACTTAATTTTTTTTTTGCAAATAATAATTAACTTAGAATTTCATGGTTGCAACACGTGCCAAAGTAGTTGGGAAAGGGCATGTTCACCACTGTGTTGTATACTTTTTTCTTTTAAAAACACTCAATAAACCTATGGGAACTAAGTAGACACATTTTTTAAGCTTTTCAGGTGGAATTCTTTCCCATTCTTGTTTTACGTACAGCTTAAGTTGTTCAACAGTTCGGGGTCTCCATTGTGGTATTTTAGGCTTCATAATGTGCTACACATTGTCAATGGGAGACAGATCTGGACTACAGGCAAGCCAGTCTAGTACCCGCACTCTTTTAGTACAAAGCCACGCTGTTTTAACACATGGCTTGGAATTTTCTTGCTGAAATTAAACAGGGGCGTCCATGATAACGTTGCTTGGATGGCAACATATGTAGCTCCAAAACCTGTATGTACCTTTCAGCATTAATGGTGCCTTCACAGATGTATAAGTTACCCATGCTTTGGGCACTAATGCCCCCCCATACCATCACAGATGCTGGCTTTTCAACTTTGCACCTAGGACAGTCCTGATGGTTCTTTTCCTCTATGGTCCGGAGGACACAACGTTCACCGTTTCCAAAAAACATTTTGAAATGTGGACTCGTCAGACCACAGAACACTTTTCCACTTTGCATCAGTCCATCTTAGCTGAGTTCGGGCCCAGCAAAGCCGGCGGCGTTTCTGGGTGTCGTTGATAAATGGCTTTGACTTTGCATAGTAGTTTTAACTTGCACCTACAGATGTAGCGACAAACTGTAGTTACTGACAGTGGTTTTCTGAAGTGTTCCTCAGCCCATGTGGTGATATCCTTTACACAGTGATGTCACTTTTTGATGCAGTACGGCCTGAGGGAACGAAGGTCCGTTATATCGTCGCTTACGTGCAGTGATTTCTCCAGATTTTCTGAACCTTTTGATGGCATTACGGACCGTAGATGGTGAAATTCCTAAATTTCTTGCAATAGCCCGTTGAGAAATGTTGTACTTAAACTGTTTGACAATTTGCTCACCCATTTGTTCACAAAGGGGTGACCGTTTCCCAATCCTTGTTTGTGAATGAATGAGCATTTAACGGAAGCTTTTATACCCAATCATGGCACCCACCTGTTCCCAATTAGCCTGCACACCTGTGAGATGTTCCAAATACGTGTTTGATGAGAATTCCTCAACTTTATCAGTATTTATTGCCACCTTTCCCAACGTCTTTGTCACGTGTTGCTGGCATCAAATTCTAAAGTTAATGATCATTTGCCAAAAAAAAAGTTTTTATCAGTTTGAACATCAAATGTGTTGTCTTTGTAGCATATTCAACTGAATATGGGTTGAAAATGTTTTGCAAATCATTGTATTCCGTTTATATTTACATCTAACACAATTTCCCAACTCATATGGAAACAGGGTTTGTAGCATAAGAACTTTAAATCTAAGGTTTCCCATGTTTCAGAGTCAGCACTGGATGATCTTGACCTGAATGATTTTGGTGTGTCTGCATTGGAGAGAGGTTTGGATAGTAACTCTTCTCTGCCAAGTGTGGGAGTTATGCTAGGTAATAGTGTGAAAACCTTAACAGTAGAAATACTGCGCCTTACAGCGTGTTTTGTTACTACAGAAAGGTATGGTTTTCCTTCGCAGGAAGAAGCAAGATTCGGAGCTCTGCCCCAGTCAACATCCCAGGATCGTTTAGCACGTCTGCTCCTTTTAGCTCACCTTCACCATCCCCGCCAATCAGACCCCACACCTCTCCATTTTTCTCTACTCAGCTGTCACAACCTGGTCAACAGGAGACCGCCTTCCTGGGACCGTCTCATAGCTCTTTAGGTTTGTAGGTGAATGACAATGTGATTTAATATTGGATTGAACCTGATATTTGTATTATAGGTCTTAACGGCATGAGCAGTAACATCTGGGAGCACTTTCCTTCAGGCCAAGGCTCGCCCGGCACCCCTCCTACCCTGCTACCCTCCGGTCCCTGTGCAGACACCACCAGGCTCAAACAAGAGCTGGAGGAGGCTCACAGAGGGCTGAAGCAGTGGGATCACAGCTGGAGACACACAGCTCAGGTACAAACATTTATTTGTTGTTAAGCGGAATTATACAGTATCAATGGTATTAACAAGCTGGTATTTTGTAGTAGTGCTACTTGAAGACAACAAGCTAATAATGGATGTCACTGAATAGCAGCAACCATCAGGTCAAATTAAATAGAAGTGAGAGCATTGCTTAGCAACATTAGTTATAAATATTGCAATACTATTGTAGCTGAGATAGGCTCCAGCGCCCCCCGCAACCCCGAAGGGAATAAGCGGTAGAAAATGGATGGATGAATATTTACAGTATCAGGGTTGCGCAATATAGACAATATCAGTTATATAAATTTGGTCGACAATAGAGATTTTGATATTATGGTTATATCGCAATAATACATGTTGACATTTGACAGTGACAAGCAAACAAATGCGTCTTCAATGTGACAGGGCTTAAATCTTAATTTTTTAAGGTCAAGGCAAGTGTTGCCTTAAAGGAGGGCTCATATTTTAGAGCACCAAAGCAAACGTTATTTTCTTTTGAGGGCAAGGGCTCCAAAGCATTCATATATATATATATATATATATATATATATATATATATATATATATATATGTATATGTATATGTATATGTATATATATATATATATATATATATATATATATATGTATGTATGTATGTATGTATGTATGTATGTATGTATGTATGTATGTATGTATGTATGTATGTATGTATGTATATATATATATATATATATATATATATATATATATATATATATATATATATATATATATATATATATATGTATATATGTATGTATGTATGTATGTATGTATGTATGTATATATATACATATATACACACATACATACATATACAGTATATATGCTCTGGGGTAATACAGTGGCTAGCAATGCATCTAATAGGCGCAATCCATTCTTCCTCTAAATCACTCTAAAATTTGGGGGCGGCATGGCGTAGTGGGTAGAGCGGCCGTGCCAGAAACCTGAGGGTTGCAGGTTCGCTTCCCACCAATGGATATCAAAGTCGCTGCCGTTGTGTCCTTGGGCAGGACACTTCACCCTTCGCCCCCGGTGCCGCTCACACCGGTGAATGATGAATGAATGATTGGTGGTGGTCGGGAGGGGCCGTAGGCGCAAACTGGCAGCCACGCTTCCGTCAGTCTACCCCAGGGCAGCTGTGGCTACAGATGTAGCTTACCACCACCAGGTGTGAATGAATGATGGGTTCCCACTTCTCTGTGAGCGCTTTGAGTATCTAAAAATAGAAAAAGCGCGATATAAATCTAATCCATTATTATTATTATTATTATAAAATGCATCCAAAAACAACCAACAATACTTGATTTTCGTTCTGTGACATGTATAATAACCAAGCTGTAGAAACATTATTTTTGTAAGAGCGAACACTGAAGTACATGTTTTCTAGCGTAGTAACACATAGCCTTGCCACTCAGTGCAGCAGAAGCACTCCATTTCTGTTGACATAGTTTGGCTGCAAGCTCCACATTTACACCATCAAGTCTTGTCAATCCTAACTCTCAGCTTCTATCTGTTCCAATCTTTCATCCTCTCTTCGTCCTGGGTTCTACAAACCCCGTTTCCATATGAGTTGGGAAATTGTGTTACATGAAATTATAAGTGGAATACAATGATTTGCAAATCCTTTTAAACCCATATTCAGTTGAATGCACTACAAAGACAACATATTTGATGTTCAAACTCATTAACATTTTTTTTTGCAAATAATCATTAACTTTAGAATTTGATGCCAGCAACACGTGACAAAGAAGTTGGGAAGGTGGCAGTAAATACTGATAAAAGTTGAGGAATGCTCATCAAACATTTATTTGGAATATCCCAAAGGTGTGCAGACTACTTGGGAACAGGTGGGTGCCATGATTGGGTATAAAAACAGCTTCCCAAAAAATGCTCATTCTTTCACAAGAAAGGATGGGGCGAGGTAAAACCCTTTGTCCACAACTGCGTGAGTAAATAGTCACACAGTTTAGAACAACGTTTCTCAAAGTGCAGTTGCTAGAAATTTAGGGATTTCAACATCTACGGTCCATGATATCATCTAAAGGTTCAGAGAATCTGCAGATAAACCAAGTAGTTTACTTATAACCGATGTTAGTGATCAACTGCCAGTTTTTACAATATATGATGGAAACTGCAAAAAGAACATGGACATTTCAAAGACTGTGCACAGAGAAGAGGATGATTGCTTTCAAAATGGAGCTACAAAAGCAAGATTGTGACAATGTGTACAATGAAAAAGAGGTTGATGAAGCATATGAACATTTCTTAAACAAGTTCATAATACTTTATGACAAACATTGTCCATGGAGACAACTCAGTAGTAAACAGAGAAGGAATAATCAACCATGGATGACAAAAGGATTAAAAAATGCTTGTATAAGAAGAATACACTATATAGAAAATTTATAGTACAAAGAACTACAGAGGCAGAAAATAAGTACAAACATTTTAAAAAACAAGGTAACTAACATATTATGATCATGTAGAAAGTAATATTACAGTCATAATTAAACAGACACAAAAACAATAAGACAGCAACATGGAGCATCCTCTATAGCATTATCAAAAATGGCACTAAGAGGGATTACCCCCAATACTTCTCAGACGAAAACATGAAAAATGACAACTGGAAGGAAGTAGTTGAAATCTTCAATAATTGAATTGTAAATAGTGGACCAAAATTGGAGGAAATGATTCCAGATCCAGTTTCATTTGAGGACTATAATGACACCATAGATAGAAATCCCCACTCAATGTTTCTCAGAAATGTGACACAGGAGGAAATAGTTAAAATCGTGAAAAAATGTAAATCAAAGACTTCAACTGATTGTAACGGAATTGATATGGATACGATAAAAAAGGTTATTGATGAGGTCTCAGGACCATTAATGTATATTAGTAACCTATCATTTCAAACAGGTACATTTCCAAACAAAATGAAAATAGCTAAAGTTGCACCAATTTATAAGACTGGAGATAAACATCTATTTACAAATTATAGACCTGTTTCTTTACTTCCACAATTTTCTAAAATCATTGAAAAACTGTTCAATAACAGATAAGAGAGTTTCATAAATAAATATAGAGTACTCGAAGAGAACCAATATGGATACAGAGCTAATGTTTCAACTTCAATGGCTTTGATTGAAATCACAGAAGAAATTACCAATGCAATAGATAGTAAAAAATGTGCGGCAGCAGTGTATATGGATCTAACTAAAGCATTTGACACAATTAATCACAATATTTTAATAAAAAAACTGGAACGATATGGCATCAGAGGGTTAGTCTTAAATTGGATAAGAAGTTATCTAACGAACAGGAAACAATACGTGAAGCTAGGCGAACACACTTCTACAATGCTAAATATATCCTGTGGTGTACCTCAGGGATCAATCCCAGGACCTAAATTATTCAATCTCTATATAAATGACATTTGTAAAGTTACAAGAGATTTAAAGTTAGTATTATTTGCGGATGATACAACAGCGTTTTGTTCAGGAGAGAACACACAGAAAATAATACAAATAATAACAGAAGAAATGAATAAATCAAAAACATGGTTTGACAAAAACAGACTGTCATTGAATCTCAGTAAAACTAAAATAATGCTATTTGGTAACAGTAGAAAAGAAAGTCAATGAAAAATACAAGTAGACGGAATAGAAATTGAAATAGTAAATGAAACCAAATTTCTAGGTATACTGATTGATGATAAATTGAACTGGAAATCTCATGTAAAAAATATACAACATAAAGTAGCAAGAAATACGTCATTAATGAATAAAGCCAAATATGTTGTAGACCAAAAATCACTTTATATTCCCTACTGCTCACTAGTGTTACCATATCTGAGTTACTGTGTAGAAATATGGGGAAATAATTACAAAAGTACACCTCATTCACTAACAGTGTTACAAAAAAGACCAGTTAGAATAATACATAATGTAGGATATAGAGAATATACAAACCCTTTATTTATTGAATCAAAGATACTGAAATTCCACGACATAGTGAAATTGCAAACAGCTAAAATTATACACAAAGCAAACTATATATAACCTGCTACCCAAGAATATACAACAATTCTTCTCAACAAAAGAAGATAAATATAATCTTAGAGAAAAAAGTAATTTAAAACATTTGTATGCACGTACAACACTTAAGACCTTCAGTATATCAGTATGTGGAATTAAATTATGGAATGGATTAAGCAAAGCAATCAAACAATGTACTAATATGATCCACTTCAAGAAACTCTTCAAACTGGAAGTGTTTACAAAGTACAAAAAAGAAGAACCATGATAAACATTCTGATTTTATTAACCCATTCATTCTCAAAATAATCGTACTTATCTCATCGTATGGAATAAAACTTACTTCACCAATTATTTATTTATTTATTTATTTTTATTGTGATTACTTATGGAGTATACATTGTGAATACATTGAGAACAGGAAGTGAACAAAAGTTTTAGCAACTGTTATGTAAAGAAAAGGGGTAGGATTAAATAAGCTCTGCTTCGTCCTACTCCTTTTCGAACATGTTGAAAAGAGAAACTAGAAATTGTGATGTATCATGTTGTATGCTTGCATGTTCCAAATAAACTCAAACTCAACTCAACTCAATAGTAAAATCACTCCACGTAAGCGACATGGCCGGAAACCAACATTGAATGACCGTGACCTTCGATCCCTCAGACGGCACTGTATCAAAAACCGACATCAATCTCTAAAGGATATCACCACATGGGCTCAAAAACACTTCAGAAAACCACTGTCACTAAATATAGGTTGTCGCTACATCTTTAAGTGCAAGTTAAAGCTCTACTATTCAAAGCGAAAGCCATTTAGCAACAACATCCAGAAACGCCGCCGGCCTCTCTGGGCCCGAGACCATCTAAGATGGACTGATGCAAAGTGGAAAAAGGTTCTGTGGTCTGACGAGTCCACATTTCAAATTGTTTTTGGAAATATTCGACATCGTGTCGTCCGGACCAAAGGGGGAAGCGAACCATCCTGACTGTAATCTACGCAAAGTTCAAAAGCCAGCAGCTGTGATGGTATGGGGTTGCATTAGTGCCTAAGGCATGGGTAACTTACACATCCGTGAAGGTACTATTAATGCTGAAAAGTTTTGGAACAACATATCCTGCCATCTAAGCGCCGTCTTTTTCGTGGATGCCCCTGCTTATTTCAGCAAGACAATGCCAAGCCACATTCAGCACGTGTTGCAACAGCGTGGCTTGGTAAAAAAAGAGTGCGGGTACTTTCCTGGCCCGCCTGCAGTCCAGACCTGTCTCCCATCGAAAATGTGTGGCGCTCTATGAAGCGTAAAATACGACAGCGGAGACCCTGGACTGTTGAACGACTGAAGCTCTACATAAAACAAGAACAGTAAAGAATTCCACTTTCAAATCTTCAACAATTAGTTTCCTCAGTTCCCAAACGTTTATTGAGTGTTGTTAAAAGAAAAGGTGATGTAACACAGTGGTGAACATGCCCTTTCCCAACTACTTTGGCACGTTTTGCAGCCATGAAATTCTAAGTTAATTATTTGCCCCAAAAAAAAATAAAGTTATGAGTTTGAACATCAAATATCTTGTCTTTGTAGTGCATTCAACTGAATATGGGTTGAAAAGGATTTTCAAATCATTGTATTTCGTTTATATTTACATCTAACATGATTTCCCAACTCATATGGAAACGGGGTTTCTAGATGCAGTAGCTCTTTCTGCCTGTATTCAGCTTCAATAAGATAAGGCTGTGAATCTTCATTTGTCCAAAAGTAGTCGTCTTTGTTGTCTATTACGAAATCTGCCATGATTAGAACACGTGTAAAATTAAAGTCTGTGGCTATGAGCAATGAAATCAATGTCCCAAGGAAATAAGTTTGGGTACTGCATAATGTGAAATAAACATGTGGTAAATATTAAAGATATTACATATTGTTGTATACGTTAGCCGCCTCTAGCAAGCGTTTTTTTTTTTTTTAATCTTTAGAATCCTAAAAAAAACCAAAACTTATTTACTTGTCTTATGATTTTAAATGATGGGCAAAATAAAATAAAATAAAAAGTCGACATTGACATACATCGATAACTGCTTTCAGCGAGATCAAAAATTGAAGAACAAAATAGGTTATTTATGTATGTCAACATGTTTTTGGTTTTAGTACTTATAGCTCTTAATTATCTTCAATTATGATCGCTAAACAGCGTGAAACAACATAACCACTGTGCAGTTACAAAGTACAATGTGCACACAGTAACTTCCTGTTCAGTACAAAGCAAGCTATATTATTTGTTTGTTTGATTTTAGCCACAGGCAGAAACATTTGCACTTGTACCAAAGCTTTTATTTTCAAAATATGACAACAGAAGAATAAACAAAAAAAAGGTTCAAAATTAAGGAAATTATGAATTGCTTTCAAAAGGTTCAAAATTCCATTCTATTTATGTCTCTTACCAAAGTTACAAGTAAATGTGCAAACATAGCTGACACGTAGTCCAAGGGGCGCCAACATTAACGGGTCCCACTGCAGTTTCATCTCTCTCCGTTTCTTTTTGTATATTTTATTTTGTACAACAATATATACTGTGCAATTTGTTTGTGCTGGTTGCTTTGTGTGGAATGTTAGGCTGTTAGGGATAATATCCTGCCTTTTGTCGCGCAGTCCTGGGCTACACTGAAAGCAGACGCGGAGGAGTCGCGCGCCCATGCAGTGCGGTTGGCCATGGAGGCTGAGAGAAGCAGGCAGGGTGAGGAGGAGGCACAGAGACAAGCTGCTCTCCTGGAGGAGGCACTTGAGACCCTAAGGAACGGAGAAAACCCCCATCGAGCACTACACCAGCTCCAGCTGTTACACAGACTGCCCCTGGAGTCTGTGCTCAGTCTGCAGGCACAGGTGTGCAGCTGCCTGCACGCTGTGGAGCAGGTAACCCAAATATGAGTACATTATCAAGTATTTCCCGAGAGATATTCATGTTCATATTCAGGATCGGGAACTTTATAGTATGCATGTAAACTGACAAGTGACAGGAGTTGTCCTAAAGTTGGGCAAGTTAGCAAACAACAGAGGAGTAATTTTGAGGTAATTCACTGATATTCAAAACACAATTTTATAAGTATGTCTATTGATTGTTATATTTTCCCCAAAAAATAGTTGAGAATAGGCTAGGTTGAAAAGGAGCTTTACGTGTAAAGTTCCCTTGTTAAAGTGACAGTTCCTCTGCATTGTCCCCAGGTGGCGTACAAAAAAAAGAGGCAGTGTTGCATATCTTGTGGCGAGCAGGGCTCGGTCTCTTTGTCGTGCGGCCATGGACTACAGTGCCAGAAGTGCTCCAGTTCGACGGAGTGTCCTCTCTGCCCCGAACAAGCGCTGAAGCAGCAGAAGCAGCAGAAGCAGCAGCAACTCTCCTGACCTCTGGGACCACCGTAGAGTCCGCACACCTGTCCGCCCGTCCTGATTCCACAACTACCAGCCATGGATCTCTGCCACCATCCCAAAACCTTCCTGCTCTTTGTAACATGAGCACACTTGATTCCTGGCTATTTGAGTGATTAATAAGCTCTTTGTGTGGGAAGAAAGACAAATCATTCCAGTATTGACAATGGGAACACCAATATATAGATTTAATTTTTGACCAGCAACACTGTTCTTCTCCCCTTACTGTCTCAAATAGCACTTGTTGCTCCTTTCACACAAACTGTGGACCATATCTGACAGAAAATGTACTTTATCTGGTACACTTGTGCACTAAAATACCCCACGTTATGTAAAGTGACCATTCATAACGTGCGTTGTATTGGTCAAGTGTACCTAATCAAGTGGTAATCTGTAAGGATAGTCTCGGAGTTGTCCGCATTTCCGCAAAGAGTGAGAAATGTTCATTTTAATTTGCTTTTTCTACTTTTATACATTTCTGTGTCATTTTTTGGCAAAATGTGTAAATGGATGTATGACTGAAGAAACTAGTACATATTTATTGACATAATCACAGGTAGTCTTCAGGTATAATGTAACACACCTTAAATTTCATATTTAGTCCCATCCTGTTATAAATTGTAAATTGCTACAGCCAAAGGGGGCCAACATATTAGGTAGTGCTCATCTAGGATTATCAAATGTGTTTTTTAGCAAAATACAAAAGTGACTATTTAAATTTAGAATGAACTCTACAACATGCGTCCTCTGTAAAGCACTCAGGTAGAAACATGAAGAGGATGAGAATGCATATGAACACAATCAATGTAAATATACTCGGTTGACTTGGTGTAGTCTTTTAAATACATTTTTATGTAATTATCGCAATTGTACACATTTGTTTCTTTATACCTGCCTTTGTTGAGAACCATGTGATGCTTTCAGACATTTCATTGTAGTTCAATATTTACATCATAATCTATTGCACTGGTAAGACAAAACATCAAAAATTGAACTGGAAAGAGGTTATTTTATTCTACACCAGTCTTTCCTTATCAATGGATTTAGTTGTGTTGTTTTTTTTTGGTAAAGATCATTAAAGCAAATTGTATATTTTTGGAAGATGAAGTGATTGTGTACATGTTATGGTTGACTTCCCTCCTTGGACTGTTTCTCTCTTTGTCTTCGTTTCTTCACAAAAGCTTGTGTTTCTTTTTCACCTTTCCTGGACTCCAGTAACCTCAGGATGTTGTCTTATGGGAAAAGCACACACATAAACAATATTTTATGACAGAAGGTAGACCACTAATAATATGCACTTCATGTGAATCCGGAAACTATTTGCAGTGCTTCACATTTTGTTATGTTAAAGTCGTATTCCAAAATCAAAATACTACAAACAATACCCCATATTGGCAATATCAAAAGTTATTTTTTTAATTTTGTAAATTTATTCAAACTAAAAAATCACATGTATTCGCAGCCTTTGCTCAATACTTTGTTGATGCACCTTTGTCAGAAATTACAGCCTCATGTCTTTTTGAACACAATACCACAAGTTTGGCACACCAATCGTTGGGCAATTTCTACCATTCCCTTTCAGCACCTCTCAAGCTCTATCAGGTGGAATGGGAACCGTTGGTTTTCATCCAGAATGTCTCCATACATTGCTGCATTCATCTTAGTCTAGTCAGGGAGGTGAACAAGAACCTGGTGGTCACTCTGTCAGAGATATAGCATTCCTCTGTGGAGAGAGGAGAACTTTCCAGAAGGACAACCATCTCTGCAACAATCCACCAATCAGGCTTGTATGGTAGAGTGACCAGAAGGAAGATAGTTCTTAGTTAAAGTTTGCCAAAATGCAACTGAAGTACGCTCAGACCATGAGAACCAAAATTATCTGGTCTGATGAGACAAAGATTGAAGTCATTGGTGAATGCCGGACATCATGTTTGGAGGAAACCAGGCACCGCTCATTACCAGGCCATTACCATCCTTACAGTGAAGCATTATGGTGGCAGCATCATGCTGTGGGGATGGTTTTCAGCGGCAGGAACTCGGAGACCAGTCATGATAGAGGGAGAGATGAATGCAACAATGTACAGAGACATCCTGGATGAAAACCAACGCTTCCCATCCCACCTGATAGAGCTTGAGAGGTGCTGCAAAAAGAAATAGGCAAAACTGCTCAAATATAGCTGTGCCAAGCTTGTGGCATTGTTTTTAAGACTTGAGGCTGTAATTGCTGCCAAAGGTGCATCAACAAAGTATTGAGCAAAGGCTGTAAAATTGAATATTTACTGTACATGTGATGTTTTCATCTTTTTTTGTTTGAAAAAAATTCCCATTGTCATTATGGAGTATTGTCTGTACAATTGTGAGGACAAAAAAACAACAACAATGTATGGAAAATACTTACATACATACATACTGTGTATATATATATATATATATATACATACACATATACAGTATATACATACATATATACATATATGTATATATACATATATGTATATATACATATATATGTGTATACACAAACATACACATATATACATACATATATGCACACATAAATACATGTATACATATACACATATATATACATACATATATATATTATATACACACATATACAGTATATATATATATATATATATATATATATATATATACACACACACACATATATATATGTGTGTGTGTGTGTATATTATAAAACATATAGTGAAATATATATACATGTCTGGAGTTCATTTGAATTATTCTCCATTGTGGATGCCTAAAATGTGACCTTTTACCTCATATCCTCAGTGCCATGCCATGTTTTGTTTTTTGTTTTATTGTCAAAAGTGCTGTATGTACTGTATATGCATGTGCGTGTGTTTTCTTCTCTTCTATTATCATTTAAATTTTTGTCATTTCTTTGTTTGGTTTGGTTTGGTTTGGTACAGCACGTTGTGCTTGCCACTTACTTGCCTGTGAATAAAAAATGCTATGTAAATAAAGTTTGATTTGATTTGCATGACATGCACATGTAAACACTGAAGGCCTGCTCCCTCACATTTGCACAGCGTTGACGCCTCGGAAAAAATGTTTGTTCAGGTGTGAGGGAAAGTCTTTGTTTAGCTTCCCTAAAGAGACAAATTAAGAACAATGTTTCTCTGCTTTGTAGGGCTGTCAATCTTTGGGCACCACATAATTCGATTCGATTGTTGGGGGTAACAATTCGATTCTCCATTCAAAATCAGTACTTTTTTTTTTTAACAACATTGGGTGCCAGTCCTATGGTTAACTACATTCCTCTTTGACACCCCTACCGTTTTGTTCTTTTTCTGCACAGACATCCAGCAGTGCCGTGTATAATCATACATGGATTCATACTACAATGCAAAAGTAATGCTACCGTTTGGTTTTGGGTGCGTCAGAGGAAGGCGTATTTGGGCAGGCGGGGCATCGGGATGAGAGCCCAGGCTGTCCGTCTGTTCCCCTCCTCTTGCAACTCCAGGTATATCTTTGAGGGACAGGAAGGCTTCACCTTCAAAGTCGTCTGTCATCCAGATGTCGTGGTCAAGGACCGTCACCACCAGGCAGGCCCCTGGAGCCTGGCATTGATCCAGTCCCACCAAACTACAATAGAGACAAGTGGACTCAAAGGAAGCTATTATTGAATATTTATACAGTATATGAGAAGAAATGAGAACTTACAACTCAAAGGCCTCATCAAAAAGTGGATTTAGGTCGCAGCTCTTGATTTGAGTGCAACAAGGTTCCACCTCAGGGAAGGTGTGATAAGGCTCCAGACATAACTGCACATAAGGATCACTTGAACCTGTGGAGGGCACAAAATACTTCTATATCTTTCTGTGGTTTTTGTCCAACCACACTTGGAAGTAACATCACCATTAGAGTCCATTGGTAGAAGGCTGACTGCATTCAGAACTTCAACACGGAGTCTTTGGTCAGATCTCCTGTAGGAGGTGAGAAGGGTGACCGCGCCATATTTCTCACCGCCAAGCACTCTCTGCAGATAAGGAGAAAAAAAAAAATGATTAGAAGAAAGTAGAACGCCTGTCCAAATAAAAGGACTTTCACAAATGCATCTCGCCTGCTCCCATATTTTTCTTTCGAGAAATTTTTCCACGAGCTGGCGGCTGTTCAGAGAGTGATGAGTCAGGTAGGCTTTGAGAGTCTGGAGCGCAAAGAAACATCAAGATTGTCGTTTTTGCCGTCCAATCACCTTGTCGATGTGAGGAAGCCTCACCTTGTACTCGTCAGAATGGAGCATCTTGAATGAAAGTCCGTTACCCTCGCCATGGAAGCACTGCTCGAGGCACTGAAATCAAGCATCAAACAAGTTTGGAATATGTTGTAGAACAGGGATGTCAAACTCATTTTAGATCGGGGGCCTCATGGAGAAAAATGTACTCTCAAGTGGACCGGACTTCAAATTGTTTTCCTGGTTTATGAATAGAACAAGCACATAATGCTGTTGTTTTTTTGTTTTTTTGCAGTTAAATGTTGTAGATATAATAATATTTTACCTTTATTTGTCGTTGTTAATACTTTCTGAATAAATTATGTGAAAATGTTCATCAGTCAACTCATTTGTGTTCATTTTCAATCTATCATGATAAAAAAAATAATTATCAAAATCAAATTACAGGATGTTACTTATGTAGTTTGATCATTTTCCTCGACTGGTGCGCTAACATCATGTGGTTTATTTGCAGGTGTGTAGTTTGTTGAGAGTTCATGCACTGTGTTGGTTTTGTTCTTTGAACAAGGTGATGTTCATGCACAGTTCATTTTGTGCACCAGTAAAAAAAAACAATAATTGTCTTGAATTTGAAAAACATTTTTTATTTTCACTAAAGAAGGGTTTGGTGAATGCGCATATGAAACTGCTGGAATTCGGTAACTCCAACAAGGTTAAGAATCGCTGGTATAGAATATCAGAAGCATTTATTCAGGTAGAAATATCACAGATTACATTACCAAATCACTGTTGATTTTGACAGCCGTTGTTAATATAGTTAAAGTCATAGTCTTTTGACAAATATATACTTTACTTTTAGTCATATTTTAGTCATCTAAATTAGTTTCAGTCGACGAAATTCCTCAACATTTTAGTTGACTAAACTAAACTAAACTGGGTTCTTCCGAGGATGTTGTAGTCGTAATGATTTGTGCAGTCCTTTGAGACATTTGTGATTTGGGGCTATATAAATAAACATTGATTGATTGATTGACTAAAATATAAAGTTTAGCGGCCAACGCAACTTTGAAGTTGTCTTGAAAGCACTTTCATCATTTTTTTATTGCAGAGCATTTCAAAATCCAAATTGACAACAAGACCTGCACACCATGAATATTTTGAGTACTTCAAATATACTTAAGTATACTTAAATATATTTCTCACTCACCTTATTGTATGGGATTGTTTCAGCTGAAATCAAGCATTGTTTTCAAATGTTTAAAACATGACTAAAATTGTCACGTGAAGAAACAAACTCATTTTATTCTCGATTGGCAGGCCTGCTTGCCTATGGGTACTACAAAAGTAATGGTTGACAAAATTAAATATGATTGGATTTCGTCTCCCTCCATTAATTTTGTCTTGTTTTTATTCATTAACTAAATTGTAAATTAATTTTGTCATTGTTGTGATTTGTTATTGTCTTACTTTAGTCAGGGGAAAATAAGTATTTGGCGATAACTAACACAAACCTTTTTAGTCAACAAAATTAATATTGTACCAAACATCTTTGACAATCAAACCATGATCATAACAATCCACATTGCTTGTTATTAATATGTGGAACCAATATTTAAACATGGTGTAACTCCTTTCCTCTGAATGCGAGTGCTCCTACAGCAGGAATACAAATGATGTATTCCTATAAAACACCATCTCTGGCAAGACATTAACATCCATCCATCCATTTTCTACCGCTTATTCCCTTTTGGGGTTGCGGGGGACCCTGGCGCCTATCTCAGCTACAGTCGGGCGGAAGGCGGGGTACACCCTGGACAAGTCGCCACCTCATCGCAGGATACTTTTTTTTACATTTTTCATTAAAAGCCTGTTTATTTCCTTTTTGTGTTGAGCTGTTTGAAAAAGCATCATGTTTAAAACATTTTTTTTTATTACCAAAGCAAATAAATTGTCCATTCATGGTAAACAAAACCTGAAAGTGATCTGTCTCAGGCACACTTATCAATAATGAAAAGTCATATTTATTTGGGATTAATCGTGTTGAATTTTGAGTTAACCGGGTACTCCCACTTCCTCCCACCTCCAAAGACATGCACCTGGGGATAGGTTGATTGGTAACACTAAATGGTCACTAGTGTGTGAATGTGAGTGTGAATGTTGTCTGTCTATCGGTGTTGGCCCTGCAATGAGGTGGCAACTTGTTCATGGTGTACACCGCCTTCCGCCCGAATGCAGCTGATTTAGGCTCCAGCACCCTCGTGACCCCATAAAGGGACTAGCGGTAGGAAATGGATGGATGGATTGATATGAACAAATTGCAATTATTCGCGATCAATGTTTTAATCATTTTACAGATCTAGTTATTTAAAAAAAATGTTTACACCATTAATTTCTATGTAGCTAAACAGAAAGAGATGGCTTTTAAAAGCAATAAATAATTTTTTGGTTGTGTCTTAATAATCACCAACCTGAAGTGTGTACAGCAGCCTCTGGCAGAACTCCATCAGCCTTTCTTGATGCAAATGTTCTGTTGCCATCTGGTGGAGGAACTTGACTGAGTTGTTCCACAGTGTAGCGAGGAGACTGCACGTGAAAAACAATGGTTTAGACCACAGGTGTCAAACTCAAGGCCCGGGGGCCAGTTCTGGCCCGCTACGTCATTTTATGTGGCCCAGGAAAGCCTGGGAAGAATGGGTTTCAATAAATTACTTATTTTTATTAATTTTTTATGCTAAATGCATTCATTCTTTCAATTTAGACTGAAAAAAAAATAATATTTTAAACTTTAGTATCTGATCATGCTAATTATATCATTATATACTGCATTGCAAAACTATTTTGTGAGATAAAAACAAATAGTTAAATATCTGCTTGTCACCTTTATTTATTTATTTAAAGCAAGTTATACAGCAGGGGTAGGGAACCTATGGCTCTAGAGCCAGATGTGGCTCTTTTGATGACTGCGTCTGGCTCTCGGATAAATCTGAGCTGACATTGCTTAACACGATAAGTAATGAATAATTCCACTTGTAATCACAGTGTTAAAAATAATGTTCAAAATATAAAACATTCTCATGCATTTTTAATCCATCCATCCGTTTTCTACCGCACCTGTTTAAGAAGTTGCGTTAATGGTAGGAAGTTATTTATTTACTATTGGTTAGTGAGGGGCTTGCCCTCCTGGGGGTTTTTCCGACCACCAAGCACCGACATGAGAGCCTGTTTCAGGGTTACAATATGGTTTTATTTTTCAATAAGTCCCTCAGTTGCTTTCCAGCAATTGTCTTTTTGTCTTTCGTCCTCGCTTGTGCCTTGGCTCCAGCTCCAACCCCAACCCCGTCTCTCCTCCTGGCTGCTGCTTATAACCAAGCGGCAGGTGATTAGATAACAAGGCCCAGATGAGCCATCTACGCACCTGTCGCTGATTTCGAGGCTGATCCTGGCAACACCCCCGCTTCGCTGCAGGCCTGCAGGCCACGCCCCCTCCACAGTTAGCTTCAGAATAACAATGTTATTACAAAGAATAAGAGACCTATTGTAGTGTAGAAATGTTGCTGTTACTTAAAAATATGGCTCTTACAGAAATACATTTTAAAATATTTGGCTTTTTGGCTCTCTCAGCCAAAAAGGTTCCCGACCCCTGTTTTATAGGATAAAATCTAATAATCAAATGCATATACATTTTGATCAATCATGATTATTCACAGGTTATTACCCGCATGCATAATGTAAATTCCTTTTTTAAAAGCGGCCCTCTGAAAAAGCAGCAATTACTGCGATGTGGCCCTCAATGAAAATGAGTTTGACACCCCTGGTTTAGACATTAACTCTATGAACAATATTCACGTCGGGCTCTTCACCTGTTGAAGTTTTCTTCAACCAAATTGTCATTCATGTAATGCAGCTCTTGTTCCAGGTAGCGCATGAGAGGGGCTGCGTCCTGAATTAGGGGAGGAAAATAAAACAATGACCACACAAATGATATAGTTGTGAAATATTAGTTATTCTCACTTACATCTTCTGTGGATTTGGACACAGTCCTCCACCTGGTTGCCATGTCTCTGACATGACTTTCAATGTCTGTATTCAACTGAAAAGACATTGGGATGAATGTGATAAAAGAATACCTCTCCTATAACAATACGGCTATTATTGGTTGTAGAGCTGCACTTTATCATATAAACAAATGTCCTTTAGCTAATGGAAGTAATAGCTAATGTATTCATATGTAATAATCCTATCTAGTGTGGCTTGATGCTAACTGACTTTGCTATGAGTGAACATTGACCTAGGTCAGTCCTTCTCAAATTAGGGGAACATGCTTTATCAGTATCATGCTTCACGCCCCGCTGTTAACTACAAAACATGCTCAGTGTAGCCATTAATCCTGACTTCCTCATTTTGATGAAAAAAAGAGTACATCGTCACAAATTGTTGCATTAATATTTATTTTGTAGGTTAAAGCTTATATATATATATATATATATATATATATATATATATATATATATATATATATATATATATATATATATATATATACATACATACATATATACACATATATATACACACACACAAACACACACACACACACACACACATTGTGTTCCTCACTTCCTGGGGCTGATCAATTTGAATGTATTATTATTTATTAAGTTTATTTAGTTTTATTTTTCAGTATTAAATAGTTCAAGTCGGTCAAAACATTTCCGTAGTTTAAAAAATGATTTTTTTTTTTGTATCAGGCAAATTGATGTACTATATGTATTAATAGTTAATATTTTCTCTTACAGATTAAAAACAATGTTAGTAAAGTTTTTCTTTTTGGTAAATTGATCTAAATTCCTTTATTTTTTGATAAACATATTTATTTTCTATATTAATAAGGATCCAATGTTATCCAGACTTGTAACAACTGTACAAAAAAATTATACTATTATCATAAGAGTTTGGGGGGAAGCGCAATATGTATTCTTCTTCCTAGGGGGAGGCGTAACAGAAAATAAATGATGAGCACTTAAAACTGAGCCTTACTAGTACAGCTGTCTTTAAAAATACAAATATTCGACAATTTGATCAACCTTGCAGTTTGATATCATAAATTGGAAATTTTGTCACGGCTTTTACTAACTCAATTTAGTCAAGTTTGATGTTTTCTCGGCAACCACTTTAACCACGGTTTAGCTTTATGTGGTTTTGAAAAAGTTGCAGCAAATAAGACCTTTGTTTTCTTCACTTTAATGAAAGCAAGTATTCAGTTCATGAGAACCTTTAATTAACTTTGAACTATTCACTATAAAAGTGAAGTGAATTATATTTATATAGCGCTTTTTCTCTAGTGACTCAAAGCGCTTTACATAGTGAAACCCAATATCTAAGTTACAATTAAACCAGTGTGGGTGGCACTGGGAGCAGGTGGGTAAAGTGTCTTGCCCAAGGACACAACGGCAGTGACTAGGATGGCAGAAGTGGGAATCGAACCTGCAACCCTCAAGTTGCTGGCACAGCCACTCTACTAACCGAGCTAAACCGCTCCACAGTGTTTGTGACCCATTAATACACACCAATACATACTGTATAATCATCCGATTATTTGTATTGAAAAAAACGTCAGAGATTTGACTGATCTTTGATAATGGGCAAAATCTAATGAATCCGATTGGACTAAAACATTCTTTAGTCAAAGCCAGTCCTAATTATTAGTATTAAGCCCAGATAATCTTGTATTGGATCCTATTACATAGAAGTGCATGATGATACACCTTTTTACCCAGAGTGTCCAAAGCTGAACGGGTCTCTCGGTCGAGGATGCCCTGAGTTTGCTGCACCTGCGATGGCAGTGTGTTTTGGAATTGACTTTCCTCGATGACCTGATAGGTGCGCCCTCGAAGCCCCGCCCAGTTCAGTTGCACGGGAAGCCGTGCCAGGACAGATCGCAAGTATTCGAGGTCGTTCACCACTACACACAGCTGTAGAAGAAAAACATTGGAGATGTAAACACTCGTTGCAATCATTTCTTTTCTCTGATTGAAATTGTAAACATATTTTTATGCTGACTGAAAAAAAAAGTGTTCTGATGGCGGGATACTCAGGGGAAAAGAGTCACATGTGAAGTTCCTCAACATTTTCCAGCAGGAAGACGCTTAGACAAGATGGGATGTTTTGTCAAGTACAATACTGTATGCCTGCATCTGTTTCTTAATGTGTAAAACCAAATTCAAGTTGCATTTATTTTTAGGGATTTTAATGGGTGTGTCCAAGTGTTGTTGTTTTTTTTTTGACAATTTTTGTGACCAATGGCAAAAAAAAGAATAGCAGCAATCTACTGCATACAGTACAAAACAATAAAAAAAAACAAAAGTAAGACTTTCTCTACCATATTGATTGCGCTTCCATGGTCGGAGTTCTCTGAGAGCATCCTGACTCGGTCCTTCAGACTATGACAGTAGGTCACCACAATCTTACATACATCCTGCAAACACAGGGAGAAAATACCATCTAAATAGAAATTGTAATTCCCGATTGCATTCATTTATCCAGTATTGACAGACCACAGAGCAATAGAGTAAACATGATGACTTAAGAAAGTTCAGCTGTTACTTATTTAAAACATTTTCAGAATGGTGATGGTTTGACCTTGGGACAGATCACAGTCGTTACAAACATTTTCATAACATGAACTGAGGAGGTTGAAGCTACATCCCGTTTAGGTTCCACATTATTCTTGGAAATGATGAACGATCAATGGCAAAACTGCTTTGTTTTGATGTTTGAAGTTATCAGAATCCATCCATCCAGCCATCCATTTTCTACCACATGTCCCTTTCGGGGCCGCGCGGAGGGGGGGGCGGGGTGTTGGAGCCTATCTCAACTGCATTCGGGCGGAAGGTGGCGTACACCCTGGACAAGTCGCCCCCTCAGAATCAGAAATACTTTAAAAATCCCCAAGGGGAAATTAATATTTTTAGCACATTCCCATTCAAGACACACATTACAGGGAGACAGAACAGGATCGCTGACGGGTCTGTCAACTTCCGGCGCCACTTACAAAAAGGAGGTTTGAAAAAAAAATTCAGTCTAAGCCTGAGCCCCTTGAGAGGGGGTCCAGACAAGGGGGAAAAACTCATAGCCATAGAACACATAAGCATGTGTGTAAGAGGGAAACATAAAACAAAACAGGACATTAAAAAGCAGACCTGATGCAACCAGCCACTTCTACACACAGCCATAAAAGTAAAAAAAAAAAACCCCAAAAAAACCACGTATACACTCTGTTGGCCTCTGCGGTGTTCCACGCCATCATCTGCTGGGGTGGGGGGGACAATGGCCAGAAACAGGAGCAGACCCAACAAAGCAACCAAGCCTCACTTTTGGTTTGTGAATTTGATAACAATGTTATTTAGTGTTATCTTACTGTTTATCCAATGACGTCATAAACACGACTAACGATAATTAATTTACAATTAGTAATGGCTTACTGTAAATTGGTTGTAATGATTGTTTTGTAGATATATACAATGCATCAAAGATACTGTACCTCAGTGATTTTGACCATGAGCATGAAAGCCTCCTCAGGGTCAGGCCAGGACATCTGTTTCCACAGGTCACATACTGGCTGGATACAAGCCACTAGGTCCACTGCTGAGGAGCTGTGTTTAATGGGCACTCCCCCACACTGCAGGGGCTGCAGCTGCAAATCATGTTTATAAAGATGACGCGGCACCGCAGAAATACACGCACCTTGAAAAACATAAGAGGGGAGTACCTGGTCGACCTTGACAGCCCTCTCTACTCTGTCCTTGGTGGTGAGAAAGACCTTGTTGAGCCAGTAAGGCTGAGCCTCTCTGAAGTTCTCATGAAAGTTTGAGAGCTTAAGTAGCCCTCTGAAATAAAAGAGGGACAGAAGCGTATGTTTTAGATGTTTTACAAACTCCACACTCACTTGAGATGTTTGCCTATTTTTGTTTTTCCTACTTAAGTGACTTACTCCCTTTAGTGTGTTTGTTTCTTGAAGAAAATAAGTGCTTAGAATAGGCTGACCATATTCTGAAATCCCAAAAAGAGGACACATAAATGCGTGCCAAGGCGGGCAGCACGCCAAGGCCGGGAAAAGGTGAAAATTTGCCATTGATACTTGAACTTGCTTTATAAATAATATATTTATTTAAACAAAGCATTTTTTTCTCCTCTGCTGACAGCAGTGTTGGCGCTAAGAATTTTCAAAATGGGGTCCCATGGACCCCATCAAGTCATAAAAAATGGGGTCCCACCTTTTTGTAAGAGTTTTGAAAACAAATGAAAAACGTATGTATTGTCCTGTTATATCTCACATTCTATGTTGTGTTTTGGAAAAAGGTTGTCATAAACGTTACTGTCAGAGTTATTTGTTGATGAACCCCAAGAGGCAGAGACGGAGGCAGGCATAGAATATGAAAACATGATTTAATTAAAACTAAACAAGAACAAACAAAAATCACGCATGTGGGCGGAATAACAAACTAAGGGAGCTAGCACTGGAAGCTAGAAAACAAAAAGGAACTTTAGCATGGAAGCTAGTGGATAACAAACAGAAAAACTGGAAATAACTAATGGCTAACAAGAACAGCTTACCGCTACGACGACCAGGACAAAATGTAGCACGACAGGTAGTAGCTGAAAAGAATCACATCGACACGACAAGAGCAACATATGGCAACAAGTCCAATTGACAATACAATACAATGATCCAGCAAATGACACAAGACAAAGCAGGTACAAATACGAGCGGGCTGATTGGCAACAGGTGTGGCCAGGTGCCAATCAGCTGCAGCTGAGGAGGAACACAGCACTCAGGGAACAAGACAGGAAGCTGACAAAATAAGAGCACTGGACAGGAATTAAAGACAGAAGATACTAAACACAGAGGAAAGAGACAAATGCAGAGGAAAAAACTAAAACATAGACAAACTGTCAGGGGAAAGCCTGACAGTTACTTAACTCATTAAAAATATATATATATATATATATTAAAAAAAGACACATTTGTATGCATATATAAATGTATTCAGTTATAAACATTCATTCACTTTCTTCTTTCCTTCATGGATCTAAACTTTACTGCCGCTGGTAGTTTGTTCTATGTTTTTATTTAATAAGTTGTAGGTGTAATTATTTTAGTATGAAAGAGTAAAAAGTGTTTTCATTCGGTCATGAAATGATGATAATGGTGTGCCTGGGCATACATACATTTTATATTTAACGCTTAAATCTCTGGAGTCTTCTTCAACTTCAGATCTATTCCTCATTTCAAAATTATTTTTGTTGTTGTTTTTTTGTTTGTTTGTTTTACGCCCTGGCAAACACACAAAATATGCAAAGTCTTCCACCAAAAGTATTTTTCAAAGTGGAATATTTGATCTGACGTAATCGGGGTTGAGCTGGGGGCATGAGGTAGGGTGTAGCAGGGGGGTTTGGGGATGGCTGGGTATATGGGTATTTGTTCTGTTGTGTTTATGTTGTTACGGTGTGGATGTTCTTCCGAAATGTGTTTGTCATTCTTGTTTGGTGTGAGTCCACAGTGTGGCGCATATTTGTAACAGTGTTAAAAATGTTTTTATGGCCACCCTTAGTGTGACCTGTATGGCTGTTGACCAAGAATGCCTTGATTAACACTCAATTAACTACCTCTGTCTCTCTCTCTTTATCTCTGCCCCTCCCTCACGAATGTTGCTGCGTGCGCACACCTTCACAATTTGTTTTGATTTTAACTCCTCTTAACCCTGTAGGTACATTGAAAATACACGCAACCTTGACACAAAACCTCGGACATTTGTGGCATTTAAGAAACCCCGCACGGACACCCCAGACAGTCCCGCCAAAGAGGACATGTCCAGGGAAAAGAGGACGTATGGTCAGTCTAGCTTAGAGATGTCCTTAACCAGAACTTGTTTTGCTTTTTGATTTGGCTATACCTTCTCTATCCCATAATACCACTAAATAATGTGCTTATGCTGTCTCCCCTTAATGTGTTTTATATTGAACACAAAAGACCGAGTCAATTACAAAACTACAATATAGGGAAGGATGATAGGATCTTTATTGTGATAACGATATATATATCACAATATATTATTTGATATGTAAATAGTGATTATAATTAGGGAGGCATGGGGTAGTGGGTAGAGCGGCCGTGCCAGAAACCTGAGGGTTGCAGTTTCGCTCCCCGCCTCTTGACATCCAAATCGCTGCCGTTGTGTCCTTGGGCAAGACACTTCACCCTTGCCCCCGGTGCAGCTCACACTGGTGAATGAATGATGAATGAATGATAGGTGATGGTCGGAGGGGCCGTAAGCGCAAATTGGCAGCCACGCTTCCGTCAGTCTACCCCAGGGCAGCTGTGGCTACAAATGTAGCTTACCACCACCAGGTGTGAATGAATGATGGGTTCCCACTTCTCAGTGAGCACTTTGAGTATCTAATGATAGAAAAGTGAGATATAAAATCTAATCCATTATCATCATTATTATTAATCATTTTCAAATTAGTTACAAAGGCTCCCATATTGACTACCGACGTATGCAGTGACATATTGCCTCATTTACTGTTGTATTATTTTGTTCAAACTAATATTAATCTATGTGCTAGTTTACTGTTAATAAATGGTTAGTTTCTGTTGTACCGTGGTTCTATCTACACTCATCACTAATTATTCTGTTTTTAGGATACTTTATATTATTAGTCTGGGGCGACACTACACATCTGGGTATGGAGCCAATACCAAGTGCAGTAGTTACAGGGGAATATTGGTAATACCAATGCTAACACTTCAAATGTTCAAGAATATAAAATAATTAAATTTGACCACAATTAAAATCAGACAAAAACTATTGGCTCCTTTTGGTTTTTCCCTTAAAGCCCTGCTTTGTGCAGAGACACCTACCTCCCCCAGTTTGTAAACAACAAAATGAAAAAAAAAATACAAAAGATTAATTGATAATGAAAAAATAATCTACTGTTGTATCGACCATATCCTCATATTGTTACCGTCAACATTTGTATCCGACCACCTCTGTTTAGGACAAGGGTGTCAAACTTATTTTAGCTCAGGGGCCGCATGGAGGAAAATCTGTGCACACACGGGCCGGACTATTAAAATCACGGCAATTTAAACTAAAAAATAAAGACGATTTCAGATTATTTTCCTTGTTTTAATTTGGCCAAAAATAAAACAAACACATTCTGAAAACATTACAATAAAAATGTAGAAAAAATACCCGGCAGCGGTAAAGTTTAGATCCATGAAGGAAAGAAGAAAGTGAGTGAATATTTATAACTGAATACATTTACATTCATCCAACCATTTTCTACTGTTTGTCCCTTTTGGGGATATAATGTGTTTTTTTGTTGTATTATTTTTTTTTAAATTAATTAAGTAACCGTTATGACAACCTTTTTCCAAAACACAATGTAGAACGTGATGTATAACAGGATAATGCATACATTTATCATTTGTTTTCAAAACACTTACAAAAAAGTGGGACCCCAAACATTTACTGTGGGACCCCATTTTTATGACTTGATGGGGCCCCTGAGACACCATTTTGACAATTCCTTCATTCAATTCCAATTACGTCCTAATTCTTGATGTGCTTTTTTGGAGACATACATATTTGCTCATAAGTTAAAAAGTTTGGACACCCCAGACTTAGACCAAAAGTACTGGGCCAACTACAAAAACCTTGTCGACCTGTCCATCCCCTTTGCAACTATAACGGCTGTCATTTGTATGAGAAGACTTGGCGTGCGATAGGCTGTTCTTGCTGACGAAACTTAATTCAACTCCAACATTAACTTTTTGGGGACTCTCTTAGGGATTCCATTGTATCTAAACTAGGCTAGAACTCTGCATTGCATGATTAAGTTGCTGCAAGGTGTTTGAAGGATGTCTGACCTTTTCTGTAAGAAGGCCTTGTCTTTCTGGATGGCTTGCAAGCTCAGATAAACAGGAAACAGGCTGTTGGCTAGACTCTGATCAGTCCGACCTTCCATCAGTGATAAGGTTTCTCTCACTTCAGCAGCAAGCTACGGCAAGGAGGACAATAAAATAAAGGAGGTGACATAAAAATGAAGTTAATGGTAGGCGTACTCACCAGAGAATCAAACTTCTTGTAGACTTCTGTGAAAACGTCCACTTGCACTGCGCTGTAAGATTACAAAATACAACACAATAATTTCTGTGTTAACAACATTATAATGCTTTTTTTTTCTCCACCATATTATTACCTCACAAATATTCGGTTCCAGACGTCCTTGTTGAGTTTTATGTCATCCCGCACTTCCTCAATCAACCTGGAGAGAGCGCTCAAGATTTCGCATAGATCCTGTACGCCAGACAAGTGTAAACACGTTCAATAGGATAGACCAGGGGTCGGCAACCCCACATGTGACTCTTTAGCGACGCCCTAGTGGCTCCCAGGAGCTTTTCCAAAAATGGAAAAAGATGGGTAAAAAAAAATATTTTTTTGGTTTTAATATGGTTCCTGGACATTGTTAGAAAACCCACTTTTTAAAATAAACATGCTTCACTGATGAGAGTATTTGGCGAGCGCTGTTTTGTCCTACTAATTACGGCAGTCCTTGAACCCACCATAGTTTGTTTACGTACAACTTTCTCCAACGCTGCCACAGAAAGACGTGTTTTATGTCACCCCTTCTTTGTCTCATTTTGTCCACCAAACCTTTTATGCTGTACGTGAATGCACAATAGTGAGCTTTGTTGACATTATTGACTTGTTGGACTGCTAATCTTAATCATTGCTAACATGCTATTTAGGCTAGCATCATTATGCCTTGTTTGTAGTTATATTCAAGCTATAAATGTATTTTACTTATGTCTTCTGTGAATTTAATTTATATTTGCATGTCTCATGACACATTATCTGTACAGTGTATTTAATATTGGCTGCATTTCTGACAGTTGTTTGTGTGCAGTTATAGACCACAGCAAACGTTGCACAGCTTGCAAAGATTGTAATAAATCCATTAGAAGAAGACAGCCTGCTGTTTCCTTTAACTTGGGAACAAACATCTATAACTTTGGTCACTCTAAGCCAGTAACTTCCAGGAGTTCTCACCCTATGAAAAGCCTACATTGCATTAATGTTTTCCAATTTTGTAAAAATGTGTAGAATAAATATTACATTTCAACATTTCTGTCAACAAAGATTTGCGTCAGCCTTTGACAAACTCTCATTTCGATAGTAGGCTAATATAGACACTTACATTATGTGTTGTCTTCAGTATAACACTTATATAAGGTGTTAAGTTTTTTACGGCTCCAAACCGATTAGTTTTTTGTATTTTTGGTCCAATATGGCTCTTTCAACATTTTGGGTTGCTGACTCCTGGGATAGACTTTATTCATCAGTGATTCCCGATAAATAAGTGTGCCACGAGAAATTATACAATTCACTTAATTGGTCCAAAAACGATTATTACCTACAAAAAATATATCTTCTCTATTCATTTAGTTATGTTGGGGATACATGAGTGACAGCACATGTATATTATCTTTGATGAGATGCCAAAAGATACATAATTAACCTGTGTTTCCACCTGTGGCCATTTATTTGTACAACAGAATACGTTTGTTCTCCATGTCAAATATGTGCCTTGTCTCAATAAAGGTTAGCTAACAATGGTCTAAAGCAGGGGTCACCAACCTTTTTGAAACCAAGAGCTACTTCTTGGGTACTGATTAATGCGAAGGGCTACCAGTTTGATACACACTTAAATGAATTGCCAGAAATAGCCAATTTGCTCAATTTACCTTTAAACTCTATGTTATTATTAATAATTCATGATATTTATCTTTGTATACTCTAGCCTTTAAATAGACTCCCTTTTTAGACCAGTTGATCTGCCGTTTCTTTTCTTTTTCTTCTATGTCCCACTCTCCTTTGTGGAGGGAGTCCGGTCCGATCCGGTGGCCATGTACTGCTCGCCTGTGTATCGGCTGGGGACATCTCTGCGCTGCTGATCAGCCTCCGCTTCGGATGCTTTCCTGCTGGCTCCGCTGTGAACGGGACTCTCGCTGCTGTGTTGGATCCGCTTTGGACTGGACTCTCGCGACTGTGTTGGATCCATTATGGATTGATCTTTCACAGTATCATGTTCTCATATGTTCTCATAGTCATCAGTATCATCAGTATCACAGTATCATGTTCTCATAGTCATCATTGTCACCGACGTCCCACTGGGTCATTATTGTCACCGATGTCCCACTGGGTGAGAGTTTTCCTTGCCCTTATGTGGGCCTACCGAGGATGTCGTAGTGGTTTGTGCAGCCCTTTGAGACACTAGTGATTTAGGGCTATATAAGTAAACATTGATTGATTGATTGATTGATTTGTGGAAACACTGATCATCTTAATGATTTCTCACAAAAAATATATATTTTTGATGACATGTTTTAAATAGGTAAAAATACAATCTGCACTTTGTTAGAATATATAACAAATTGGACCAAGCTATATTTCTGAAAAAGACAAATCATTATGTCTTCTAGATTTTCCAGAACAAAAATGTTAAAAGAAATTCAAAAGACTTTGAAACAACATTTAAATTTGATTCTACAGATTTTCTAGATCTGCCAGAATAATGTTTTTGAATTTTAATCATAATAAGTTTGAAGAAATATTTCACAAATATTCTTTGTCGAAAAAACAGAAGCTAAAATGAAGATTTATATTAAAATATATTTATTAAAAAAATTAATTGACTTGAACATTGATTTAAATTGTCAGGAAAGAAAAAGACAGAAATTCAATCAATCAATCAATCAATGTTTACTTATATAGCCCTAAATCACTAGTGTCTCAAAGGGCTGCACAAACCACCACGACATCCTCGGTAGGCCCACATAAGGGCAAGGAAAACTCTCACCCAGTGGGACATCGGTGACAATAATGACCCAGTGGGACGTCGGTGACAATAATGACTATGAGAACCTTAGAGAGGAGGAAAGCAATGGATGTCGAGCGGGTCTAACATGATACTGTGAAAGTTCAATCCACAATGGATCCAACACAGTCGCGAGAGTCCAGTCCAAAGCGGATCCAACACAGCAGCGAGAGTCCCGTTCACAGCGGAGCCAGCAGGAAACCATCCCAAATTAAAAGGTAAAAAGGTATATATATGTATATGTGTGTTTAAAAATCCTAAAATCATTTTTAGGGTTGTATTTTATTCTCTAAAATTGTATTTCTGAAAGTTATAAGAAACAAAGTAAAAAAATAAATGAATTTATTTAAACAACTGAAGACCAAGTCTTTAAAATATTTTCTTGGATTTTCAAATTATATTTGAGTTTTGTCTCTCTTAGAATTAAAAATGTGGAGCAAAGCGAGACCAGCTTGCTAGTAAATAAATACAATTTCAAAAATAGAAGCAGCTCACTGGTAAGTGCTGCTATTTGAGCTATTTTTAGAACAGGCCAGCGGGCTACTCATCTGGTCCTTGCGGGCTACCTGGTGCCCGCGGGCACCGTGTTGGTAACCCCTGGTCTAAAGTGATCCAACACAATAGCTCTGTTAAAAGGTGTGCCTATAAACAATATCTTCATGATTGTGGTTGATATTGTCATGTATCATACTAATACATGAGCACCACTACAAACAGCTCAATACAGTTCTACATCACTGGACACTACAACCACAATAATAACATTATAGTTCCATACCTATTAAATGCAAAATAGTATTTCTAAAGGTAAAATATTTAACTTTGTGGTAAGTTCTTACCTTGGTCATTGGCTGATGCAAACCTTTTTTGTTGGTGAACCACTCCTGTGTACCCGTCTGTTCCAAATTGACAAACCATAATATTAGTGTTCCATTGTATCAATGACATCATTCTTATTAATGACCTGTATGGCATCTGCGACCTCCTCCTGGAGCTCAAACTCAGCTGGGTTCATTTTCTGGAACGCTTGTGTCTTGCAGATTTGAACCAAGATTCTGAATAACAGAGTGAAATAACAAGAACCCAATCATTCATAATTAATCAACACGTGATGATTTTACATACACTACATTCGTTAAGTATTCTCAATGCTGAACTTTTTACGCATTTATGCCTTATTTCAAAATAGAACTTATGAAGACTTGGTTCGGTGCTGTAGCTCATTGTATTTCAAATTAACACCAACCATTGTAATGAATTAAAATCAATTTAATTGGTGCTTGCCCCCCCAAACTGTACAATTTTAACATAGTAATAAATAATGTAAGTAATAAATGTTGTCTAAAACAAGATAATAGAATGTACTCCAGCAGTAAATGAAGTAACTAATTGTCGTGTAGGGGATTTTAGCTTGGAGAGTGGACTTTTACAGTATCTACTGCAAACTGCTTCTCTGTCAAACACACCGTCAGCAGCTTCTCCATATTTTCATGGATAAATGTCCACCATGTCGATATCATTTTAATATTCTTGGTTGGCACCAAACTCACTTTGCTTCAGTTTGGCGCAGACTTGCAGTGATACAAAATGCTTCACTGAATCAACTCCACGCTCATGTTTTTGATGATTATATTTTTTAAATTCAATGAATAGCATCCCTTTCTTCTCAGTACTCTCTTTCTTTCTGGTGCGGAAAACAAAGTTATGTCGATCTCTAGATAATGCTAGCGGGTAAGATCAGATGTTTTGCTCAGATCAGGTGTCCCCAAACTACGACACGCGGGAATTCCAAAGTTTTTTTGGGGGATATTTTTTTTTTTTTTTCAAATCTGTCCATTATAATCCACTTTCTACCGCTTGTTACTCTCAGTGTCTCCTAGCCGCTCAGGCAAATCATATTGTCTAAAAAATGCATTTTTCCATCGATAACGTGACACTGCGGCTCGAGCGCGCGGAAAGTGCGCGCTTTTTCAGTTAATTAGTGCCCGGGTAATACATATATATATATATATATATATATATATATATATATATATATATATATATATGTATACAGCACGGCCCCCGGTCAAATTGTTTTACCCCAACAGCCCCCAAGTCAAAAAGTTTGGGGACCCCTGGGTTAAATCTTACGGGGTTCACTGGGACATTTGCTGCACCAACTAATGGCGGGGATGCCTGTAACGCAAAAGATTGCTTGTAACTTAAAACATAGCAATTAGCAGAGAAACAGCTTTTATATCAAAACCCTCTTAAGTTGGGGTACCAATGTGAATTCATTTGTATCATTTTTTACATATTCCTATCATTTTTAGGGTGCGGTGAGTAGAATTTTAAACAAATGGTAGATTGAGTGAAGCATTGTTCTTTCTTACTTTCAGGATGTGTTGTAGACAACAATAATATACCTTAACAGTGTGTGCAACTTTGGAGTAGTACTTGGCGTCGGGGAGAAGATATCTCTGTATTTTGACACTAAATACAGTCCATACTGCAGGAAGCCATGAAGAGAGTCCCCAAGTTCTTTTTTCTGTAATGCCAATCAATCAGTTTGTCAATATTTGTTACAGGACATGACATGGGTGATGATTGGTTATGACACAATTTTTTGTCTTTCCCACCTGTTGGTGTGGTAGCTCCTGTTGATGCCAGTGGTACTCCACGCTAGTCAGCTGCTGTAACAGCAAAGAGGAGTCCACCTCCAAGCTTTGGTACAGTTTACTGTAAGCCACCCACTTCCTGCAACAGTAGAATGCAGTCTAAGTAACAGGAAGGAATAACTTCCAAAAGCTATCTTTTTTGAGTAGGCTCCCACTGCAGATACAGTATGAAGTAAGGTTAATGTTTTGTTTTGAACGTGCTTTAAAAATGCTTTAGAAACATCACATGTGAACAGTAACATCATTAAAAATGTCCGAAAAGCGGTCGCAGGAGCAGAGCTTATTTAATCTTGTCCATGTCTCAGCAATTAGTTTGTTCACTTACTAATGTTTAAATTCTCACCTGTTAACATTTTCTAATAGGTGTAGAAAATAATAAAGAATGCGTAAATCGAATAAATAAAAATAAGTGTTAAAAATAGATGGAAAATAAATAAAAAATCCTGTAAAATGCTATGTTAAACTTCTATGCTTTTATTTTTTTTTTCATTTTTATTGTGTTTTTTTCTATTTTATTAAAAACTGATAATCGACGGATAGATCTGAAGTTGCTCTATAGACTTAAGCGTTGAAAAAATTACAAAACTAAAAAAAATTCATGAGTGGGGCTCTTTTTGCACTCCCGGGAATTAGAGTGGGACTTTAAAAAGTATTAAAAAGTTTAAAAATCAATGTTGCCATTAATTATTAATCTACTTTAAAATCCAATTACTTTGCATCAAATATTCCACTTTGAACATTTTTTGGGGGAAATGTTGTGTTTTTGAAATAAAAAACAGGGTTTTGTAAAAAAAAAAAAAAAAGAGCATAAGACATAAAAAAACAAACATTATATCAATAGATATACCTGAAGTTACCATTCAAGTTGATCTATAGATTCTAGCGTAGTTTAACAAAACTAAATAAAAATAATATGTTACTTATTTTTAACATTTTAATGACTGGAACCCTTATGGGTCCCCAGGACCAAGCTTGAGGGAAGCCTTAAAGGTTAATAAAAATGTTTAAATATTGTATTAGTTTTGAAAATGGAAAATATCAAAATGACCCCCGAGTGCTTTGATTTTTCAGTATGCGGCCCTCAGTGGAAAAAAAATCGGAGACCCCTGCACTACAACATTATGCCCATATAAAGGCATTACCATCATATATTATATGCTATTCGAGAGATATTTGCCTTATCATAACATTGTAATGTCATGCTTAAAAACACTTTGTCAGGAGGTTTTTTAGGTTCTTATCAAATATTGTGCCAGGTGATGTTTGCTCACGCCAAATCCTGGAGAAAAGGTGAGAGGTCGTTCTGCGTAGCGTAGTGTTCCAGTAGAGTCTGAGCCTCACCACACAGTTCTCCTTTCCAAGTAACGCAACTCTTGGAACAACACAAAAAGATGTGGGAGTTAAGTGAAGATGAGGAATATTTTTTCAAAAAACTGAAAGGGTCATTTTACCTTTTGTTTGGAAATGTAAGATAGGACAAACTGCTGCAGGATCCCACAGTAGTTGATGTAAGCGTTTCGACCTGCGCTTAGTGTCCCGTCTCTCTGTCAGTCACATGATACATACTTTTCTTTAAAATCACCAAATACATGACAGATTTGATTCTCCTTTTAATATTGTAACACCAATGATCATGTTAGCCTAAAGGCACTCAATGAAATACACCTATATTCTAAAATGTAACCTTTTTTTTTTATAATAACAATACAGTGGAATTCGCTTATCTTGACACACAAATATTACTCTATGGCTGGGAATTACTCCAATATATTGACGACAGCTTTATTTTTCTCGTACATGCACATGCATCTTCCATTGTTGCCATTTCTAATACAAAGTAGCATACAGTTCAAACTTATATCCGTCAGTAGACTCCATATGGAAGCGCTAAAAACTACAACATGGCTGAAGGAGAGAAGACACAGTCGAACTGGAGGCACGCAAGTAAGACAGCGCATCCTGAAGAAACACCCAAAAAGAGGCTTGAAGATGGGCTGTAAAATGTACTCTCTGCAAAATTTTGAACAAAGAACCACCATTACAGGTTATGACAACCACAAAGAAGTGTTAAAATGTAGAAAATAAAATTCGTAATATGGCCTGTTTAAGCTAACACTTTCAGATAATATCAGTAACATGGTGTACTGGGACATGTTGAATTGGTCCACATACAGTAAACCCTCGTTTATTGCTGTTAATTAATTCCAGCCCTGACCGTGTTAAATTAATTTAGGCGTAGTAAAAGTCCTTAACAATAAATCTAATATTTATTCAGCTAGAGCTTAAATATATGTTTACGTCCTTTTAAAATACAGGTTGTAGCCTTCTAGACATAAAAACACCCAGAGAGGGACCTTCACACTTGTTTGTTCCTACAGGCCGAGCCAATCAGTGGCCATGATACACAATCCATAAAAATTCCAAAAAAGAGGCAAAGTAGCAGTCCATTTTATTGCTAAAGATACAAATTAAATGGAAAAAAAGTTAAGTGAGTATTGTAGAGGACAATCACGGTAAAAACGTGCCAATTTTCAAGGGACGCGTTTCACCTCTTTATGGATGAACTTGAGCTTGAGGTGACAATGTCCACGGTCAGGGTACGTCTCTGTTCTGGGCTCGAGATGGTACCAGTTGTCTTCGGTACAGTGTAGGTCCTCAAATGAGAAGGACAATTATTCCGAATTCTAGTCAGTCAAGAAACAAAATATTTTTTTGTACCTGGAGTTTTATGACAATTTTTCCCAAAAAGTCGTCGGTCCCTCTCTCCTTTTTGGCCTCCTTAATCATTCTGAATGAGCAAAAAGTATATATATATATATATATATATATATATATATATATATATATATATATATATATATATATATATATATATATTCATATATATATATATATATATATATTTATTTATATATATATATATACATATCTATATATACATATGTATATACATATATATATATGCATATATATATATAAATATATATATATATATACATATATACATACACACACATATATAGATACATTCATATAAACATACATATGTATATATATATATATATATATATATATATATATACATACATATATATATATATGTATCCATACATACATATATGCATATATACATATAGACATATATATATGCATATATAATTATATACATACATATACATTATGTACTGTCTGTCTAAAGTGCTAGTAGGCCAAAGTAAAGCTTGTTGCCTTTTTAAACTCGTAAAGTTGGTTTTGAAGTCCTCCAGTTTCTGAGTGAGTGAGACCTCCTCGTCTTTATCCCTGGAACAACAACACATATCCAGTGAGGTGATTTTAAGGCACTAGACAGCAGAGTTATGGAAGTTTTTGAGATGCTGTTGTTGTTGTGGTTTTTTTACCACATCTCAAGGTGGAAGCTGGCGCCCAGGATGTTGTCAAACTCCCTGAACACAAAGCAGGATTACACAAAGCCTGATGTTTTTAAGAACATATTCAAAGCATACAGGCTCACAGTATAAACGTATCGTTCCAAATAGGGTTGAGAGTCTGCATCTTTATGTCTGTCTGATAAATCTTATCATCAGACACGGCATCCTTCACCACATATTTGGAGGCTTTGGATCGAGATCGACGTGTGCGTTTTTCTTCTTCATCCTCCAGTATTGTCAGCAAGCAATATGGATCACTGAAACCTGAACAACGAAATATGATTATAGTCTTTATTTTTGGTATATTTTTGTATTGTTGGACAACAGCAAAATCAAACAAAGCAACTAAATCCCTAAATGCTATTGCAAAATTTTAACTTTCAAATGAAACAAAATCAGTCAGACAGTCTACTGATGTGCATTTTATAGTTCACATTATGATTCATGCAAATGCAACCATGTTATGTTCCCAAATGCAACTTATAAAACACAAACTATTACTTAAAACTGACAAACTACTTTGAACAAGACATGTTCCGGTCAGGATTTTATGCCGCCGAGTCCAGTACTGATCATCCAAGATTGAGCTTGGCTGATACCAATCCTGATTACTGCATTAACTCTAACATTTCAATTTATTTACGTCGAGTGCTATTGACAGTTTCACAATATCAACACAGTATTTAAACTAGTTCCTTAATTTTCTTTCATTACATACAATTGTTTGAGCAAAACAAAGTCAAGAGTGCACAATAATTAAACAAATGTAAAAACTACTATGTACTACTCCTTCAAATCCTTCGGTCCTCATGTGTCCATGGAATTATTCCTTGAATTTGTAACGTCAACAAAAATTACCCACAATACTCTTCAGACGGAAACATAAAAAATGACCGTTTGAAGCAAGTAGTTGAAAGCTTCAATACATACTTCATAAAGATTGGACCAAAATTGAAGGAAAAGATTTTAGACCTAGTGTCAACTGATGACTTCAATGACGCCATAGATAGAAATTCCAACTCAATGTTCTTCACGGACATGATACAAGAGGAAATAGGTAAAATTGTGAATAAATGCAAATTCAAGAACTCTATTGGTTGTAATAGAATTGGAAACGATAAAAAAGGTTATTGTATACATTTCCGAACTATTGACTTACTTATCATTTCAAAGAGGCAAATTCACAAACAAAATGAAAATAACAAAAGTTGCACCAATTTATAAGACTGGAGACAAACACCAGTTTACAAACTACACTTCGTTACCCTACTTCTACAATTTAAAAAAATGAATGAGAAACTATTCAACAACTTGAACAACGTCATAAACAAATATAGTTTCGGAGAACCAATATGGATGCAGAGCCAACATTTCAACATCAATGGCATTAATCGAAATAACGGGAGAAATTGCCAACACAATAACTGGTAAACAGTGTGCAGCAGCAGTATTTATGGATTTAACAAAAGCATTTGACACAATTCATCATAATATCTTAATAAACAATTTAAAAAGTATGGCATCAGATGGCGGGTCTTGAACAGGCTAAGAGGCTATCTAACTAACAGGAAGCAATATGTGAAGCTTGGCGAACACACATCTACAGCTACAAATATATCTTGTGGCATACCCCAGGGATCAATATTGGGACAATTTTTTTTTCAATCTCCATAAAAACGACATTTGTAGAGTTATAAAAGACTTAAAGTTAGTATTGTCTGCAGACAACAAAAATGTGTTTTGTTCAGGACACAACACATAGAAGAAATACACATGATAACTGCAGAAATAAAAAAAATAAAGAGATGGTTTGACAAAAACAGACAATCCCTAAATGTCAGTAAAACTGAAATAATGCTTTTCGGTAACAGCTAGAAGATATGTTGTTCCTAGCTAGCTTAGCAGTTAGTATAGCTCATGGGTCACCAACATTTTTGAAACCAAGAGCTACTTCTTGGGTACTGATTAATGCAAAAGGCTACCAGTTTGATACACACTTAAAAAAATTGCCAGAAATAGCCAATTTGCTCAATTTACCTTTAAGATATATATATATATATATATATATATATATATATATATATATATATATATATATATATATATATATATATATATATATATATATATATATAATAAAATGGGTATTTCTGTCTGTCATTCCATCAAACATGTTTTTTCCTTTTACGGAAGTTTTTTTTGTAGAGAATAAATGATGACAAAAACACTTAATTGAACGGTTTAAAAGGGAAAAAAAGACGAAAAAAAAGAAAATTTAGTTTTGAAACATAGTTAATCTTCAATTTCGACTCTTTAAAATTCAAAATTCAACCGAAAAAAAGAAGAGAAAAACTAGCTAATTTTAATCTTTTTGAAAAAATTAAAAAAAATAATTTATGGATAATCATTAGTCATTTTTCCTGATTAAGATTAATTTTAGAATTTTGATGACATGTTTTAATTAGGTTAAAATCCAATCAGCATTTTGTTAGAATAGAATATATAACAAATTGGACCAAATCATTATTTCTTCTAGAATTTCCTGAACAAAAATTTTAAAAGAAATTCAAAAGACTTTGAAATAAGATTTAAATTTGATTCTAAAGATTTTCTAGATTTGCCAGAATAATTTTTTGAATTTTAATCATAAGTTTGAAGAAAGATTTCACAAATATTCTTCGTCGAAAAAACTGAAGATAAAATAAAGAATTAAATTAAAATGTATTTATTATTCTTTACAACAACAACAACAACAAAATTGTCAGGAAAGAAGAGGAAGGAATTTAAAAGGTAAAAAGGTATATGTGTTTAAAAAAATCTTAAAATCATTTTTAAGGTTGTATTTTTTCTCTAAAATTGTATTTCTGAAAGTTATAAGAAGCAAAGTAAAAAAATATATAATGAATTGATTTAAACAAGTGAAGACCAAGTCGGAAAAATATTTTCTTGGATTTTCAAATTCTATTTGAGTTTTGTCTCTCTTAGAATTAAAAATGTCGAGCAAAGCAAGACCAGCTTACTAGTAAATAAATAAAATAAAATAAAAAAAATAGAGGCAGCTCACTGGTAGGTGCTGCTATTTGAGCTATTTTTAGAACAGGCCAGCGGGCTACTCATCTGGTCCTTACGGGCTACCTGGTGCCCGCGGGCACCGCGTTGGTGACCCCTGGTATAGCTATTAGCGTGCCGGCCCAGGACTTGCTTTCGGTGTGTAACATGTTTAGCCTTGTCTCCCAGTACTAACGATACTTAAGATACTTAGAAATGCAGTTTATTATTGCTGCATTGGTAATTACTATGGAGACACGTAAATAGCTGCTAGCCGCTTTTCAGCCGGGCAACTAAACTTAAATACAGTGTCAATCAGATGTCATTTATGTTTGTAATCGGCATTAATAGGTATTAATCAGCAATAGTGATCACATATTTTTTCACAAAAATCGGCCAATACTGATAGGTTACCGATCAATCGGCACTTCCCTATATACTTAGAACTGCATAGTGCTTTGTTAAAGGCATTTTTCCCTAAAGGCTACCATATTTCTCGGGTAAGGCACAAAAGGACCTCAAGGGATAATCTAATAGCCTGTATTGATCTATCTTGGTATTCCTACAGACATCAATTAAATTAGTAATCTACATGGTAACTGCAGATTATAGAACATGTCATAAAATATATATACCCAAATGAGTCTCAGTCAAAAAAATAAGTCACATATTATATTGTTTTACATTTTTTTTCAACACTTACATTCAGAGGTGAGTAGTAACTCTCTACATTTACTCCGTTACATCTACTTGAGTAACTTTTGGGATAAATTGTACTTCTAAGAGTATTTTAATGCAACATACTTTTACTTTTACTTGAGTATATTTATAGAGAAGAAACGCTACTTTTAATCCGCTCCATTTATCTACATTCAGCTCACTACTCGCTACTTTTTTTTAATCGATCTGTTAATGTTTGTTTTGTTTTTTCAGACCTCCAAAGTAGAATCTACTTATGCCTGCTTTTCACCAATCACATGCAGTCACTGGTGACGTTGGACCAATCAAACAGAGCCAGGTGGTCACATGATCGTCGCACGGAGACCTGATTTAAACAAGTTGAAAAACTTATTGGGATGTTACCATTTAGTGGTCAATTGTACGGAATATGTACTGTACTCCGAAATCTACTAATAAAAGTTTCAATCAATCAATCAAAAGTGTAAAGGAACAAAGACACTTTTTATTTCAACCGTACTTCCCGTCAAAAGCCTAAAGACTGATCGCACAGTTCCTGTCTTCACAATAAAAGTGCCGCTCCATCGCGCCTGCGCTAAAAAAATAAGAGTCTCCGAAAGCCAGCGCAAACAAGCGAGCAAGCTACGGAGTTTGCCGCCAATCTATTTCTTGTAAAGTGTATACAAACGAATATGGAACCTGGACGAATAAGATGCCAAAAACCAACGACTTTCATGTAGTATTAGACAGAAATGAGGAACTTTTTTTCTCCTCCATTTGAAAACATGGACGTTATCAGCATTACTGTCTGATTCCAATCAATGCAAGTCATCAGAATCAGGTAATACACCAACTTATATTCTTGTCTTCATGAAAGATAGGAATCTATATGTTAAATATGCATGTATATTCATTAAAACACCTTTGACATGTCAACAAAAACGGCAAAATAAATAAATATAAATTATATACTATATATGTAAATGCATGGATATATATATATATATATATATATATATATATGTGTGTGTGTGTGTGTGTGTATATATATATATATATATATATATATATATATATATATATATATATATATATATATATATATATATATACTGTACAGTGTATATATATATATATATATATATATATATATATACTGTACAGTGTATATATATATATATATATATATATATGTGTATGTGTGTATATATATATATACTGTACAGTATATATATATATATATATATATATATATATATATATATATATATATATATATATATATATATATGTATATGTGTGTGTGTGTGTGTGTGTGTGTGTGTGTGTATGTATATGTATATATGAGGTAGATCACCTCGACTTGGTCATTTTTTAAGTAATTGATTAAGGTTGAAAAACTTATTGGGGTGTTACCATTTAGTGGTCAATTGTATGGAATATGTACTGTACTGTGCAATCTGCCAATAAAGTTTCAATCAATCAATCAATCAATCAATCAATGTCTACTGAGCCTATGGTGCTCTTAAGTGATTGTGGCTCAATGTGCCTTAATTTGTATTTTTATTTTAATGTATTATTATTTAACATATATTATTGTTTTAGTTGCTTAAGAGATATTCCTGGCTCTGAATTTGCTCATTGCTATTTTTTATGTTTTTGTGCATTATTTGTTGCCGTAATCATTAAACAAACAGGTTACTCATCAGTTACTCAGTACTTGAGTAGTTTTTTCCACAACATACTTTTTACTTTTACTCAAGTAAATATTTGGGTGACTACTCCTTACTTTTACTTGAGTAATAAATCTCTAAAGTAACAGTACTCTTACTTGAGTACAATTTCAGGCTACTCTACCCACCTCTGCTTACATTACATCTCTCGATCAATTTAAGGTCTATATATATATAAAGTAAAAACAATGTTTTGTTGTATGCCCTTTGTTCAAAGAGAACCGTTTTTTATGGCAAAATAAAAAAATATAGATTATTTTCTACCAAAATGTTTTTGAAGTGGATTATTTCATGTGAAATTCTATAGTCATAATAGGTCAATAATTCATACCACTATTGATTTTAATTCATTATCATTTTAGAGCGGTGACAATTTAAAACAAAAGTTACACTTAAAATTATTACAGTTAAAATTATTGGGGATCTAAAAGAGCTCCACTCATAAAAGTGTTAAAAACAACCCAAACATTTATCTTTTTACTTTTTTCTTATGTAGTATTTTTAGAATGTGCCGCGGAGCATTAAAAAAATATGCTGTGGGCAGCACTTTTGTCACCCTAAATTTAGACATTAACACTATTTTTTAAGAGTTTGGAAGCAATATAAGGTTGCAGGAATGCAATTACTGTGCTGGGATGTTCCAATTAGTTCTAAATAGGTCTAACTGTTTCAATACTGAATGTATATTTGTTTTACCTTATGAGTAAGCTTCTTCGTTAGAAAAGTGCGCCTTAAAGTCAAGATCAATTTCCATGTTTGACCTGTGACCTGTAAGCTCCGACTCTACTGTTCAATAGTATCAGATGTATTTGTGCTCATGTGTGAGAGTGAGCTACACACAAATTAAGCAGCAACAACAACCATACAGGAAAACTAAAGATTACAACAGGTGCACTGCAAATAATTTGCCACTTGCCAAGATTTAAATTTTTATTTCAATAAATGTCCCTAGTTTTAAGAGCTATTTACTTACTTTTAGTGATTGACTTTACATTATAATCTTAATGTTAGCATATATAATTATATTTTGACCCGTTTAAAATTTGTAAAATTGAGAAAATAACTATTCAAATAAGATATTTTGGTTATATCAACATGAAAAATCTTGTTTAAAGATTCTGAATCATCCCTGGATGCTTAATTTAAGAATTGCAAGTTGAATAGTGCTTGATTGCAGAATAAATACTTATTTCAAGCTCAAAAGTCTTGTTTAATTAGTAGATGTGCAAATCTTAATTTAGGATGTCTAATCAAGTAAAATTAACTATCTGCGTGGACAAATCATTTTAAAATTTTTAATATGTTTTCCTAAAATCTAATCTCTTACTAGCCCTGTATTTGGTATCAGACCTATCCATCCATCCATCCATCCATCTTCTTCCGCTCATCCGAGGTCGGGTCGCGGGGGCAGCACCCTAAGCAGGAATGCCCAGACTTTCCTCTCCCCAGCCACTTCGTCCAGCTCTCCCGGGGGATCCCGAGGCATTCCCAGGCCAGCCGGGAGATATAGTCTTCCCAACGTGTCCTGGGTCTTCCCCGTGGCCTCCTAGCGGTCGGACGTGCCCCAAACACCTACCTTGGGAGGTGTTCGGGTGGCATCCTTACCAGATACCCGAACCACCTCATCTGGCTCCTCTCGATGTGGAGGAGCAGCGGCTTTACTTTGAACTCGCCCCGGATAGCAGAGCTTCTCACCCTATCTCTAAGGGAGAGCCCCGCCACCCGGCGGAGGAAACTCATTTCGGCCGCTTGTACCCGTGATCTTGTCCTTTCGGTCATGATTCAAAGCTCATGACCATAGGTGAGGATGGGAACGTAAATCGACCGGTAAATTGAGAGCTTTGCTTTCCGGCTCAGCTCCTTTCTTTACCACAACGGATCGAGACATCGTCCGCATTACTGAAGACGCCGCACCGATCCGTCTGTCGATCTTACGATCCACTCTAATCTCACTCGTGAACAAGACTCCAAGGTACTTGAACTCCTCCACTTGGGGAAAAATGTCCTCCCCACCCTTTTCCGGGCGAGAACCATGGACTCGGACTTGGAGGTGCTGATTCTCATCCCAGTCGCTTCACACTTGGCTGCGAACCGATCCAGTGAGAGTTGAAGATCTTGGCCAGATGAAGCCATCAGGACCACATCATCTGCAAATAGCAGAGATCTAATCCTGCAGCCACCTAACCAGATACCCTCAACACCCTGACTGCGCCTAGAAATTCGGTCCATAAAAGCTATGAACAGAATCAGTGACAAAGGGCAGCCTTGGCGGAGTCCAACCCTCACTGAAAACGGGTCCGACCCATACCAAATATTGCAACCCCTGCTTATTGCTGACCAACAATGATCAATGCAACACGAAGAAATGTGAGGCTTGACAAGAACTCACCACTGATATCTTTTCCCAGAATCCCTTTGGCTTCTTTTACAGTGACCATTAGGCAGCAAACAGGCGGCTGTAAGGTGCAAACTATTTAGAAATTTCAAAAATAATTATTTACAGCTACTAGAAAATCACATATTGTGGTGGAAAATAAAATGCTTGATGTTGATATTGAAATATTAGTGTTTTTCTTACCTCTGCGTTCTGCATTTTCTCCATCAGAGCTTCATGCTCTGACTCTGTCATGGTGAGGGCCTGATCAAAATTGTCAGTTAAAGATATTTGTTTTTATTTATAAGTAATAATAGCATGTAGCATGCACAAACTAGTGCTGTTAAACAATTATTTTTATAATCAGATTATTTACACTTCTGAATTGGGGTTAATCACAATAAATCAGACATTATATTACTTGTTTGCATACTTTAAGGTAATTTCAAAAATACCCCAAATGTAATGTTACGATCAAAATGTATTTGGACTTTTTAAAAAACATTTTACTCGAATGTAGGTAATTTTTCTATTTTAAAATGTAATTTGTCAAGCAGCACACCAGCCGGAGTCTTTGCCCTAAAGTATTCAATGACCTGATGCATGACTCTGCACTTCAGGTAACTATCCACAGTTGAGGTAAAGGAGCATGTGTGCCCAAAATAAATGGGATGATGCGTTTTTACATGATTAATGTGAGCATTGTCTGTGATTGATTGTTAGTTAATGAAGGGGTCCACAAACTACCGCCCGCACGTCGAATACGGCCCACCAGCCTCCAAAATCCGGCCCGCCAGAAATCTCAATTTTTTTATTTTTTTTTATACGACCGCTTCTATGTTAGCTACCACTCTTTGCTTATAATGTCTATTTTCTGCTGGATCTACTCTCTATTTTATGCTGCCGTTTTTTTTGCCGCAGCTGTTACATACACTTTAATACTGTACAATTTAGGGGTGGCCAACTCATTTGAGCTCAGGGGCCGCTTGGAGGGAAATCTGCGGGCCAATCTATTAAAATCATGGCATTGAAACTAAAAAATAAAGACGACTTCAGATTGTTTTCTTTGTCTTACTTTGGCCGAAAATAAAACAAACACAATCTGAAAATATTACAATAAAAGTATACAAAAAAAAATACCCGGCAGCGGTTAAGTTTAGATCAGTGGTCTCCAAAATCCGTCCCGTGGGAAGTCCCAAGTTTAAAAAAAAAAAAAGTGTCATTTCTCGTCTTTTTTCTACCGCTTGTTGCTCTAGGGGTCTCCTCGCCGCTCAGGCAAATCATATTGTCTAAAAATACATTTTGCAATCGATGACATGACATCATCACGCTCGCACCGCAGTGTTGGGCAAGCAAGCAGCAAGTGCGCACTCTTTTAGTCAATTAGTGTGTGAGAAATATTCAGTATATATATATATATAAATATATATATATACTGTATACATATATATACACATATATACATAAACACATATATTTACATATATATACACACACACACACACACACACACATATATATATACATATATATATATATATATATATATATATATATATATATATATATATATATATATATATATATATATATATATATATATATATATATATATATATACATATATATATATATATATATATATATATATATATGGGACGGCGTGGCCCAGTGGAAGAGTGGCCGTGCGCAACCCGAGGGTCCCTGGTTCAATCCCCACCTAGTACCAACCTTGTCACGTCCGTTGTGTCCTGAGCAAGACACTTACCCTTCCTCCTGATGCATGGCAGCTCCCTCCATCAGTGTGTGAATGTGTGTGTGAATGGGTAAATGTGGAAGTAGTGTCAAAGCACTTTGAGTACCTTGAAGGTAAAAAAGCGCTATACAAGTACAAGCCATTTATCATATATATATATATATATTAGGGCTGCGAATCTTTGGGTGTCCCACAATTTAATATCGATTCTTGGGGTCACGATTCGATAATATAACGATTTTTTTGATTCGATTCTCGATTCAAAAACGATATTTTTCCGTTTCAAAACGACTCTGTATTCATTCAATACATAGGATTTCAGCAGGATCTACCCCAGTCTGCTGACATGCTAGCAGAGTAGTAGATACAAAAAAAAAAAGCTTTTATAATTGTAAAGGACAATGTTTTATCAACTGATTGCAATAATGTAAACTTGTTTTAACAACTAAACAAACCAAAAATATGACTTATTTTATCTTTGTGAAAATATTGGACACAGTGTGTTGTCAAGCTTATGAGATGCGTTGTAAATGTAAGCCACTGTGACACTGTTCTTTTTTTCAATTTTTATAAATGTGTAATGATAATGTCAGTGAGGGATTTTTAATCACTGCTATGCTGAAATTATAACTAATATTGATACTGTTGTTGATAATATTAATTTTTGTTTCACTACTTTTGGTTTGTTCTATGTCATGTTTGTGTCTCCTCTCAATTGCTCTGTTTTTTGCAGTTCTGAGTGTTGCTGGGTCGGGTTTGGTTTTGGAATTGGATTGCATTGTTATGGTATTGCTGTGTAGTGGTTTGTTGGATTGATTAAAAAAAAAAAAAAAAAGTCCCCCCCACCCTAAAAAATAGATAAAAAATAGATTAAAAAAAAAAGAGAATCGATTCTGGATCGCACAACGTATTCAATTCAATTTGTTTTCGAATCGATTTTTCCCCACACCCCTAATATATATATATATATATATATATATATATATATGAATGTATATATATATATATATATATATATATATATATATATATATATATATATATATATATATATATATATATATATATATATGTACACACGTATACACACGCGCACACACACAAACACACACACACACACACACACACACACCGCCCGGCCCCCGGCCACATTTTGTGGCCCCCGAGTCAAATATAAACTGTAGATAATGAGAATGGTATTGGTTTAGTCTAGGGCTGTCAAACTTAGTGCATTAACTCATGTGATTAATAAAAAAAAGAAATTGCATTAATCATATACAAATGTAGATTATTAACACATTTATTTTGATCAGTGATCAGGTCAATGCATACGGAGACTTTGACTGGTGTGCTCAATGGCAAATTTCACTTCAAAATACATTCTAACTGAACTAAAAAAAAAAAGATTACCAAATTTTGAGCAAATAAATTACGTGCTCTCAAGTAAAACCCATCCATCCATCCATTTCTACCGCTTATTTCCTTCGGAGTCGCGGGGGGCACTGGAGCCTATCTCAGCTGCTATCGGGCGGAAGGCGGCGTGCACCCTGGACAAGTCGCCACCTCATCGCAGGCTCTCAAGTAAAACATTTAAAAAAATATTTGTGTATGAAATTCTGAAAATAAAATTGCATATTATGTTTTTTTTTACCTTGTTTGGAATATGTAACCAAGTAATTAATCAGATTTTTTTTTAACATCATTTGACAGCACAAGTGTATTTATATTGCAGTACATCACATATTTGCACATGTCTGAAAAGGAGTAGGAAGAAGCACAGCTTACAGTATTTCATTTATTTAAGCATTTATTTGCCAATGTTGGTTAACTTGTGTGAGATGTTTACCTCTTGAATGTACTGGTGAAGTTGGTTATCTGTGAAGACCTCAGCTGATGTGGACTTGCCCATTTTATGTGAAATAGTGTACAACAACTCCTTATACAGAGGGTTTAGCTTTAAATACAAGCAGAGGAAATGATAACATAAAGCAACATCCATTCAAAACGTACAGTTAGTGACATATTTTACCTCCTGCTCTTTGTGGCGACGTGCCTTCTCTTCGGGGCTTTCCTCGTCTGTAAAATCCTGACGGAAGCAGCACATCAGGGTTGCTGATCAGCACAGTGGACAAATTAAGATCATTTAATATTGAAATATTTATGTAGAAATGTGCCCACCCTCCTGTATCGTATTTTCCTCGTCTGGCCCAGTTTACGTACATGGCCCGGAGATAACTTAAAAGGAAAAGACAAATAACGGTGACACAAATGTTGCGGTTACACAAAACTTTGTGCAAATACTTACCTGCCTGAGCTTGGTTGAGCCGGGGTCCCGGTTCTTAAATGACAAAGATTGCTCAAATACTTGACGTGGTATTAGCAATGAAATCAACCTCATTTCTAAAGACAACCACAACTTTAAAGGCTCATGGGAAACTTTTGACTTCTGTTGCAAACTTCCTCAAGTTGTGGTTGTGAAACTGAGGCAACAGTATATGGCAGAATCACAAGACACTCAAGTTAAACCTACATTATTTATAAGCATTTATTGATAAGGGTGGTTAAAAGAGCAGTGAGATACAAACGTGCTCAGGGGTGTCAAACGGACGTCCCGCGGACCAAATCAGGCCCACGAACAGGTTTTATCCGGCCCGCGAGATGAGTTTGTATACAAATAAGCAAACATTTTTGAATGAATCTGCTGTTGTAAATGTGTCCACTAGATGTTTTAATAGTAATTTGTTGTAATAGTAATTTGTTGTATCAACTGCTGCGAGCGTGTATTGCCGTGTGTCAACACTTCCGTATTTGGACACTACTGACTTACTTATTAATGATAGTATACAAAATGTGGCTTTTTACATCCATGCCTTCACTGTCAAAGGTGTTAGTGATGTAACATGTGGCATTTATTCCCAAATAAATGCTTTTGATAATTTGTACATTTTGTGTTGTACAGTACTTAAGACTGGGTAAACAATTTCTGGGCGCAAATAATCAATATGCTGAAATAATATGTATCCCCTTCTTCCTACCATGAATTGATTTACGTGGACCCCGACTTAAACAAGTTGAAAAACTTATTTCGGGTGTTACAGTTTAGTGGTCAATTGTACGGAATATGTACTGAACTGTGCAATTTACTAATAAAAGTTTCAGTCAATCAATCAAAAACTTCATGTTTAATGAATGAAATGAGTCCAAATTTACAAGTTTTGTTGTGGATGATGCTACATATGTAGTATACACTAATAACATCCAGTAGTTTGATATTGATCCATCCATCCATTTTCTACCGCTTATTCCCTTTTGGGGTCTCGGGGGGCGCTGGCGCCTATCTCAGCTACAATTGGGCGGAAGGCGGAGTACACCCTGGACAAGTCGCCACCTCTTCACAGGGCCAACACAGATAGACAGACAACATTCACACTGACATTCACACACTAGGGCCAATTCGGCCAATCAACCTATCCCCAAGTGAATCGTGTTTGGAAGTGGGAGGAAGCCGGAGTACCCGGAGGGAACCCACGCATTCACGGGGAGAACATGCAAACTCCACACAGAAAGATCCCAAGCCTGGGATTGAACCCAGGACTGCAGGACCTTCGTATTGTGAGGCAGACGCACTAACCCCTCTGCCACCGTGAAGCTTATTATTTTCATCTTCTGATTAACACCAATGGGAGCTTTTTAAAATTCTGCCAGACTCAATTTCATAATGGTGAACATTACGTCTCTATTTTTAAGTTATCATGGCATATTGGTCAGGAACTCGCATGGCTGCGGTATTTGTGACCCCAAGATGTAGGAACCGGGAGGACGACGAGAAGGTAAGATGATTTTAATATGATTAACAGAAGAGGAAGCCGTCTCGCATGTAACGGTTCACAAAAATATATATTAATCCTCGAGCCCTGAGGAGCACGCGAGGCAGGAATAAAATAGAAGCCTGTTGATTAGCACCAGGTGTGGCCCGGCTGCCAATCAACAGTAGGTGAGGGGAAAACAGCGCTCAGCGGAGACATGCATAAAATGGAATTCAAAATAAGGGCACTGATAGGAAATAAACACAAAACAAGGAAGCACAAACAGAAATAAAGTGACACATCGTCACAATATTTTTACCAGCCCACTTGGGAATAGAATTTCCTCCATGTGGCCCCTGAGCTAAAATGAGTTGGACACCACGTAGCTAAACCATTTAAAAACAAATAATAACAATTGAATAAAACTATTTAAAATCTGCTGCATCCCCCAGTACGACTGGGTTGCATCTGTGTTGCTGCAGTAATTGCGACATGAATATTTGTAACATTCAGTAAATGCTGTTAATTGGTTCCAGACATGACACCAAAAATATCTGCAAAGTATAAATCATTATAAATAAATCAAGTATTTCCATGGCTAGAGCATGAAAACAAGGTTGCTACCTTCTAAATGTATTTCTCAACATTGTGAGAGCTATTTAGACATGCAATGACAGCCTTTAGTCACATTTAATTTTTTTTAATCCAATATAGTAATGACACTGAACAGCATGGTTCTGATTGGTTTTGGTTTCCTCTCGTGGCCAATACTACCATAGTATAGATATTTTAAGTACGTGTGGCCATTTTTATGCTTGAAAATGCTTAATTTAGGGCAAAAATGTTGTAGAATACGCTTAAAAAAAACCAAAAAACTAAATCTACGATGTGGGCAACATTTGAAGCGTGATGTGATGAAGAACGACTGTACACACTCCGTGCATCTACGTCACTGGAAGGCAAAAGCTCAGATGATTTCACGTGTCATGAATAATTCATAATTTCATGCAGCATTAATATGATTTATTTACCGCTAAAGCTCACGGATCAAGCAGTGCCTACACTTAACGAGTTGTACATTTGTACATGTACTGAAAGAATCAAAGCCTCATCTTTAGTCTGATACTGAGATCATCCACGTAGAACAGAGGTGTCAAACGTACAATCCAGGTTTTTTCCATCCTCCGTGATGAGTTTGCCAAGTATAAAAATGAGCGTTTTGGGTTTTTTTAACGAAAGAAAATGCAGTTCTAAATGTGTCCACTAGATGTCACAATAGCAGTTATGTCAGGCAAGCAAACGGTTTATACCAAGCAAGAGGTAAACAGTAAAGGGTGACTGTGGCTCCTCCTCCTCTACCCACATAAAACTTAAATCCTGCCGTTTTATGTCTTCTGCTTCGAACACATTGTCACTTAGCACCCTCGCTGCCCCAAAATGTCTCTGTCAGACATAAGAAAAGTGAACTTAACCCTTCTGAATAGTTTTTACATTTGTTTCTTATGATTTGTTGAGTTAGCACTGGATTGATACGTGGACATGACAAAGGAGGTATTTGATACCGAGAAGAGTTAACATATTTCACGGTGGCAGAGGGGTTAGTGCGTATGTTTCACAATACGAAGGTCATGAGTAGTCAGGGTTCAATCCCGGGCTCGGAATCTTTCTGTGTGGAGTTTGCATGTCCTCCCCGTGAATGCGTGGGTTCCCTCCGGGTACTCCGGCTTCCTCCCACTTCCAAAGACATGCACCTGGGGATAGGTTGATTGGCAACACTAAATTGACCCTAGTGTGTGAATGTGAGTGTGAATGGTGTCGGTCTATCTGTGTTGGCCCTGTGATGAGGTGGCGACTTGTCCAGGGTGTATCCCGCCTTCCGCCCAATTGTAGCTGAGATAGGCACCAGCGCCCTCCGCGACCCCAAAGGGAATAAGCGGCAGAAAATAGATGGACGGATGGATGTATTTTGTTAAATCCGAGAAAGACTGTGACTTAAAGTTTAATCCCGGTTATTGTAGATACATAGACAAAGTCTAAGGTCATTGTATTTTTGAAGCTGCACCAATTTCCTCAGAATTGTCAACAAACTTGAAGTGTTTTGTCCAGAGGATTTTTTGTGATTTGCATGTTTTCATAATGTGCTTGTTCTATTTTTGGTCAAAGTAAAACAAAGAAAACAACTTGGAGTTGTCTTAATTTTTAAGTTATCACGCCATGATTTTACAATTAAGGCCCACTTGGGAATAGATTTTCCTTCATGTGGCTCTGGAGCTAGAATGAGTTTGACACCCCCGATGTACATCTTACAAATGCATTCAAACAATCGTTTTTAGATGTCTTCTTTTTTTTAAAGAAAAAATACCCTCTTAAACCAAACGTTTAGGAGGTTGAACTGGCCAGGGTAAAGGAGTTAAGCCCAGAATTAAATGTTATGTAGTATTTTGAAGTCAGAAAATGACAGTGGCTGTTTGACCTTTGAAACACATCTGGCCAAAATCAGTCAAAAATCGCTCCAAAGTTGAGATGTTTACTGAACACATCCAGGTCGAGAAGTCATTTTACAATATGCCTTTACGTGTTTTTGAAAGACAGCGTGTTAAGGAAGCACATAAACCTGCAGAAGGGTAGCGGATCAGGAATAGTTCCCAGTGGGACGCAACAAGAAAGGTGTACCTAAAATGAGGACAATTCTCAGACCTTAGAGACCATTCAAGAGGAGCTCAGTCAGCAACAGCTTTGATTCGACGTTGATGTGATCTCTGCTGTGTCATACAGTTCAAAGAAACTCTCAAATGATCGCAAATACTATAACTAAGATGAGTTTTGACTGACATTGTTGGAAAAATGCTAATTCTGTGTTTTGTGCTCATCACGGTATTTTCAGTGTAAAGTAAATATATTTGTACTGTAAATTTCCTGGTTCAAACAAAGCATGAGGGGCGTGCTTGCTCCTTTTAGAAATGTTCCAATGGGAAATTATATTTTTGCTTGGAAAAAAATGTTTTACTCTGCATCATCTGGTCACAAGCTCACACCCTAAAATAATGATGAGTGTTAGTCATGTACAGTAGCTGTAAATATCACATGGTACAGCAGTTTCATTCAATACATCCATCCATCCATTTTCTACAGCTTATTCCCTTTTGGGGTCGCGGGGGGCGCCGGCGCCTATCTCAGCTACCATCGGGCAGAAGGCGGCGTACACCCTGGACAAGTCGCCACCTCATCGCAGGGCTAACACAGATAGACAGACAACATTAACACTCACATTCACACACTAGGACCAATTTAGTGTTGCCAATCAACCTATCCCCAGGTGCATGTCTTTGGAAGTGGGAGGAAGCCGGAGTACCTGGAGGGAACCCACGCATTCACGGGAGGACATGCAAACTCCACACAGAAAGATCCCGAGCCTGGATTTGAACCCAAGACTGCAGGAACTTCGTATTGTGAGGCAGACGCACTAACCCCTCTCCCACCGTGAAGTCCTCGTTCAATACAGTCTTATGAAACTATCATGAATCACTTTTGCTGTTCTTTTTATGGACAATAAAAATACAGATTTTAATTGTATGTATGTCTTGTTGATATTGATGTACAATAGATAAATGGCAATAAAGCTTTTGAAATCCAGCATCTATGCAAAAACGAAACGATTCAAATTAAAATAGTAATGATTATCACACCCATGTGAGTTTAGCTTAGTCCTTACCTGTTCAGGTGTTTTGAGTAAACGGTCCTCTGAACTGGTGGCCTCCTTTTGAGCTGACATAATGTTGTCTAATTAGCTGCCGTGCACTGCATGTATGAAGGAAGGAGCAAAACTTGTCATCTTTGGTAAAACTACCACACAGGAAGTCATCACTTCCTCCAAAAAGGAGGTAGCCTCAATGACAAGGACTTTTCTAAAAGTAAAGCCACACTTTGTACCTGCATCTGTCGCATTGCAAATTACAAGTTGTAGCACATACAGTGCATCCAGAAAGTATTCACTTTTTCTACATTTTGTTATGTTACAGCCTTATTCCAAAATGGAGTAAATCATTTTTTGTCCTCAAAATTTTACACACAATACACCATTATGACAGCATCATAGGTTTTTAAAAATAAAATATTGCAAATTTATTAAAGATACAAAAATGTCAAAATCACATCTTTGCTCTATACTTTGTTGATGCAATTTTGGCAGCCTCAAAAATGTTTGAATTCGATGTCACAAGCTTGGCACACCTATCTTTGGACAATTTTGCCCATTCCTCTTTACAGCACCTTTCAAGCTCCATCAGGTTGGATGGTAAGTGTTGGTTTTAATCCAGGATGTCTCTGTACATTGCTGCATTCATCTTAGTCTAGTCAGGGAGGTGACCAAGAACCCAATGGTCAGTCACTCTGTCAGAGATACAGCACTCCTCTGTGGAGAGAGGAGGACCTTCCAGAAGGACAACCATCTCTGCAGTAATCCACCAATCAGGCCTGTACGGTATAGTGGACAGACGTAAGATATTTCTTGGTAAAAAGTTTGCCAAAATGCACCTGAAAGCCTCTCAGATTAGGATAAATAACATTTTCAGGTCTAATGAGACAAAGATTGAAGTCTTTGGTGTGAATGCCAGGTGTTATGTTTGAAGGAAACCAGGCTATTCACCAGGCCAATACCATCCCTACAGTGAGGCTTAGTGGTGGCAGCATCATGCTGTGGGGATGGTTTTCAGCAGTAGGAATGGGGAGACTAGTCAAGATGGAGGGACATATGAATTAATTATTATACAGAGACATCCTGGATGAAAACCAACGATTCCCATCCAACTTTGGGAGGTGCTGCAGAGAGGAATGGGCGAAATTGTCCAAAGATAGGTGTTCCAAGCTTGTGGCATAGATATGGCAAAAATATTAGAGGCTGTAGATGCTGCCAAAGATACATCAACAAAGTATTGAGTTAAGGCTGAGAATAGTTATGTACATGTGATTTTTTAAATACATTTGTAGAATTTATAAAACTGTTCACATTGAGGCAGCACGGTGGAACAGGGGTTAGTGCATGTGCCTCACAAAACGAAGGTCCTGAGTAGTCCTGGGTTCAATCCCGGACTCGGGATCTTTCTGTGTGGAGTTTGCATGTTCTCCCCGTCACTGCGTGGGTTCCCTCCGGGTACTCCGGCTTCCACCCACCTCCAAAGGCGTGCACCTGGGGATAGGTTGATTGGCAACACTAAATGGTCCCTAGTGTGTGAATGTGAGTGTGAATGTTGTCTGTCTATTTGCGATGAGGTGGGGACTTGGCCAGGGTGTACCCCGCCTGCCGCCCGATTTTAGCTGAGATAGGCGCCAGCGCCCCCCGCGAGCCCAAAGGGAATAAGCGTTAGTAAATGGATGGATGGATGGAGTGTAAGATAACAAAATGTGGAAAAAGTGAAGCGTCGTAAATGCTTTCCAGATACTGCATACCGCCTTCATAAGGAGAAAATACATCATTGAAAATAGCAAAGTGTAAGATATTTACAGCAACAATTGGTTTATTATCAACATATACATGTGCATATGGTATCTAGGGGTACAGCATGTTGCTATTTCAGAGTGAAATGCTGTAACATCACGATGAAAATGACTACAGTACAGCAGTTTCACTAGTATACAAGTTACAAATGTCATTCCCTTCAATAAAGTTCCATCAATCTATCAATCAATCAATCAAAGTTTACTTATATAGCCCTTGATCACAAGTGTCTCAGAGGGCTGCACAAGCCACAACGACATCCTCGGCTCAGATCCCACATCAAGGCAAGAAAAAACTCAACCCAATGGGATGACAATAAGAAACCTTGGAACCCATCCATCCATTCATTCCATCCATATGTACATTTTTAGATCCAAAACATAATTGTTGCTAGTATTTTGAATTAATTGCACTAATAAATTAATTGATTTACTATAATCCAAAAAAAAATGAACTGCTAAAAAAGTAAAAATATTTTTTTGCGTTGTGGAGCTGACGTCACGTGTGGGCGTTACCCTTGACTACCGGAAGTGCAGGTGCATCGCGAAGCTAGCAGCATAAACATCTTTCCAAGTATTAATGTTTTAAACATTCCCAGGCGTAACACGGGCCTGTAAATTACAATTTTGATAGAGGAGCCCTCATATTTGTAATTTTACTGTCGGGAAGTGTGGAAATCCGTCGACATGACTCTAAACCAGAACCATTCGGAGTCCGGCGGAGTCATTATCAACAACAGTGAGAGGTAACGTCACCGCTAGCAAGCTAATGCATTATGTTGAACAACTACAATGTTAAATATGCACTATCTTGCATTATGTTGAACAACTACAATGTTAAATATGCACTATCTTGCATTATGTTGAACAACTACAATGTTAAATATGCACTATCTTGCATTATGTTGAACAACTACAATGTTAAATATGCACTATCTTGCATTCTGTTGAACAACTACAATGTTAAATATGCACTATCTTGCATTATGTTGAACAACTACAATGTTAAATATACACTATCTTGCATTATGTTGAACAACTACAATGTTAAATATACACTATCTTGCATTATGTTGAACAACTACAATGTTAAATATACACTATCTTGCATTATGTTGAACAACTACAATGACAATTATACACGATCTTGCATTATGTTTAACAACTACAATGTTAATTATACACTATCTTGCATTATGTTTAACAACTACAATGACATTATACACTATCTTGCATTCTGTTGAACAACTACAATGTTAAATATGCACTATCTTGCATTCTGTTGAACAACTACAATGTTAAATATACACTATCTTGCATTATGTTGAACAACTACAATGTTAAATATACACTAGCTTGCATTATGTTGAACAACTACAATGTTAAATATACACTATCTTGCATTATGTTGAACAACTACAATGTTAAATATGCACTATCTTGCATTATGTTGAACAACTACAATGTTAAATATACACTATCTTGCATTATGTTGAACAACTACAATGTTAAATATGCACTATCTTGCATTATGTTGAACAACTACAATGTTAAATATGCACTATCTTGCATTATGTTGAACAACTACAATGTTAAATATGCACTATCTTGCATTCTGTTGAACAACTACAATGTTAAATATACACTATCTTGCATTATGTTGAACAACTACAATGTTAAATATACACTATCTTGCATTCTGTTGAACAACTACAATGTTAAATATACACTATCTTGCATTATGTTGAACAACTACAATGTTAAATATACACTATCTTGCATTATGTTGAACAACTACAATGTTAAATATGCACTATCTTGCATTCTGTTGAACAACTACAATGTTAAATATGCACTATCTTGCATTCTGTTGCACAACTACAATGTTAAATATACACTATCTTGCATTATGTTGAACAACTACAATGTTAAATATACACTAGCTTGCATTATGTTGAACAACTACAATGTTAAATATACACTATCTTGCATTATGTTGAACAACTACAATGTTAAATATGCACTATCTTGCATTCTGTTGAACAACTACAATGTTAAATATATACTATCTTGCATTCTGTTGAACAACTACAATGTTAAATATACACTAGCTTGCATTATGTTGAACAACTACAATGTTAAATATACACTAGCTTGCTTTATGTTGAACAACTACAATGTTAAATATACACTATCTTGCATTATGTTGAACAACTACAATGTTAATTATACACTATCTTGCATTATGTTGAACAACTACAATGTTAATTATACACTATCTTGCATTATGTTGAACAACTACAATGTTAATTATACACTATCTTGCATTATGTTGAACAACTACAATGCTAAATATACACTATCTTGCAATATGTTTAACAACTACAATGACAATTATACGCTATCTTGCATTATGTTGAACAACTACAATGGCAATTATACACAATCTTGCATTATGTTGAACAACTACAATGTTAATTATACACTATCTTGCATTATGTTTAACAACTACAATGACAATTATACACTATCTTGCATTATGTTGAACAACTACAACGACAATTATACACTATCTTGCATTATGTTGAACTACAATGTTAATTATACACTATCTTGCATCATGTTGAACAACTACAATGTTAATTATACACTATCTTGCATTATGTTGAACAACTAAAATGTTAAATATACACTATCTTGCATTATGTTTAACAACTACAATGACAATTATACACTATCTTGCATTATGTTGAACAGCTGAGATAGGCGCCAGCGCCCCCCGCAACCCCGAAAGGGAATAAGCGGTAGAAAATGGATGGATGGATGAACAACTACAATGACAATTATACACAATCTTGCATTATGTTTAACAACTACAATGTTAATTATACACTATCTTGCATTATGTTTAACAACTACAATGACATTATACACTATCTTGCATTATGTTGAACAACTACAATGACAATTATACACTATCTTGCATTATGTTCGACAACTACAATGGCAATTATACACTACCTTGCATTATGTTGAACAACTACAATGACAATTATACACTATCTTGCATTATGTTTAAGAACTACAATGACAAGTATACACTATCTTGCATTATGTTTAACAACTACAATGGCAATTATACACTATCTTGCATTATTTTTAACAACTACAATGGCAATTATACACTATCTTGCATTATGTTGAACAACTACAATGGCAATTATACACTATCTTGCATTATTTTTAACAACTACAATGGCAATTATACACTATCTTGCATTATGTTGAACAACTACAATGACAATTATACACGATCTTGCATTATGTTTAACAACTACAATGTTAATTATACACTATCTTGCATTATGTTTAACAACTACAATGACATTATACACTATCTTGCATTATGTTGAACAACTACAACGACAATTATACACTATCTTGCATTATGTTGAACAACTACAATGTTAATTATACACTATCTTGCATTATGTTGAACAACTACAATGGCAATTATACACTATCTTGCATTATTTTTAACAACTACAATGGCAATTATACACTATCTTGCATTATGTTGAACAACTACAATGACAATTATACACGATCTTGCATTATGTTTAACAACTACAATGTTAATTATACACTATCTTGCATTATGTTTAACAACTACAATGACATTATACACTATCTTGCATTATGTTGAACAACTACAATGACAATTATACACTATCTTGCATTATGTTGGACAACTACAATGGCAATTATACACTACCTTGCATTATGTTGAACAACTAAAATGACAATTATACACTCTCTTGCATTATGTTTAAGAACTACAATGACAAGTATACACTATCTTGCATTATGTTGAACAACTACAATGGCAATTGTACACTCTCTTGCATTATGTTTAACAACTACAATGGCAATTATACACTATCTTGCATTATTTTTAAAACCTACAATGGCAATTGTACACTATCTTGCATTATGTTGAACAACTACAATGGCAATTATACACTATCTTGCATTATGTTGAACAACTAAAATGACAATTATACACTCTCTTGCATTATTTTAAACAACTATAATGGCAATTATACACTATCTTGCATTATGTTGAACAACTAAAATGACAATTATACACTCTCTTGCATTATTTTAAACAACTATAATGGCAATTATACACTATCTTGCATTATGTTGAACAACTACAATGACAGTTATGCACTATCTTGCATTATGTTGAACAACTACAATGACAATTATACACTATCTTGCATTATTTTGAACAACTACAATGGCTATTATACACTATCTTGCATTATGTTTAACAACTACAGTGGCAATTATGACCCATGCACAAATCAAGCCGAATTAAAGAGTGCTGTCAAATTAAGTAAATAGCTACGCACATAACCCAATCATAATAAGAAAAGAACGGCAGGACGACATTGAAGCTTATAATGACAAAATTACTATTGAATTGTTGACTGTATTATAGCAAGCTTTGGGGTTTGTGTAAAAGTAAATTAAACCACAGCAGATTGTTCTGGAAACTTCCAGAATGGCTCCTTTGTGCCTGGCCGAGATTCAGATTAGTAAACTGTCACTATGTGGCAGTGGTTCTCAACCTTTTTTCAGTGATGTGCCCCCTGTGAACGTTTTTTTTTTAATTCAAGTACCCCCTAATCAGAGCAAAGCATTGTTGGTTGAAAAAAAGAGATAAAGAAGTAAAATACAGCACTATGTCATCAGTTTCTGATTTATTACATTGTATAACAGTGCAAATTATTGCTCATTTGTAGTGGTCTTTCTTGAACTATTTGGAAAAAAAGATATAAAAATAACTAAAAACTTGTTGAAAAATAAACAAGTGTTTCAATTATAAATAAAGATGTCTACACATAGAAGTAATCATCAACTTAAAGTGCCCTCGGGGATTTTAATAGAGATCCATCTGGATTCATGAACTAATTCTAAACATTTCTTCACAAAAAAATAACTTTAACATCAATATTTATGGAACATAAAAATCTAGCTGTCAACACTGAATATTGTTTTTCACAGTTTATGAACTACATTCATATTTTGTTGAAGTATTATTCAATAAATATATCTATAAAGGATATTTAAATTGTTGCTATTTTTAGAATATTAAAAAAAAATCCCACGTACCCCTTGGCATACCTTTAAGGACCCCCAGGGGTACGCGTACCCCCATCTGAGAACCACTGCTATATGGCATGTTAACCTAATCCTAGTTATTTAAAGCAGGAGTCCCCAACCTTTTTTGCACCAGGGACCGATTTAATCTCAGCATTATTTTCACGGAGCGGCCTTCTACGTGTGGCAGATAAATATAGCAAATCAGTGCATGGAAAAAATCAACATAATGTCGAATTAGTGGGAGCCCCTGGCCTTTTCCCTTTGCAAAATATCTCTCCACAGACTTTTGTTTTTGACAAATTTTTGCTAATAATAGGCTTTGTTTTGGCTTTAGTATCTGCTGGCTTATAGGTGATACATAACATTCAAGAACAAGAGCATGGATATATAAGAAAGCTAGAAATACTTTCCATTAGTTCCAATAGATTTATGTGGATTTCTATTTCCATTCTAAAAGTGATGTGTTCATATTTTGTGCAATATTGCATACGCAGATACACCAATGTTAGCTTTTTTTTGGTGCAATATTCCATGCGTAAATACGTCTGTTACTGCTTACTACTTGTGTAATAGGACTATGTGCAATGATACCTGCACTTATACTAGGCCAAAGGATATGCGTATTTTCTTCCTTCAGCACAATTATTATATGCAACAATTTAACACTAACTACTATGGTCACTTTGTTCCTGATCTTAGGTCATCAACCTGCCGCGGAGTGTGGATGTAACCTCGCTTTTGCTTATGATTTGGCACCTTTACATTTTATGTGTTTATTAATGTGCATTGTCACATGTAAAAAGATGTAGCAAATGGCGACTTCCTTGCAGGAGTTTTATAAGACGTCTATGAACAAGCTTATTGGTGTGTCTGGTGGGACTGGCGGAAGTTAAGTAGGAGAAAATGCGGTCGGTTATAAATTATTTAATGTCTCTGTGTGTCACAGACCGGTAGTTGGGGACCACTGGTTTAAAGTGAAGTAAGTGATGGGCAATGTGTCACATAGTAATTGCACAACAAAACTTATCTAATCGTTTCATTTTCTTTGTCTAAACCAGGCATGCGTAAACTACAGCCGACCGGGAATTTGCAACCCCATGAAGTTTTTCAATTAAGCCCATGGAACATTCTCAAATTACATTTTGAAGCATTTAACAATGAAGCTGTACCAGGCAATAGGATTTTAAAAGCTGTTTATACATCTTCGTAAGTCTTAAACTATTAATATACTTCCCTTTTCCAGTGATATAAGGTTTATTATGGTAGCTCCATGTAGACAAGGTTTTTTTACAAAGCATGGGTGGTTGTTTGTTTACAGAATAGCCCAAACCAATGTGATGTAAAGGAACACAGAAGTGATGAAGAAATTACATTTGTTTTTGATTTTTAACAATTTGTTTTTGTGTTTCGCCATGTTGCTTGTTGCAATTCTGCCATATTTTTGCTTGTTTGCAGTACATTTCAAGGAAGTTGTCTGGGAAGTAAACAAGTGTTTTATATATATATATATATATATATATATACATATATATATATATATATATATATACATATATATATATATAAATATATATATATATATATATATATATATATATATATAAATATATATATATATATATATATATAAATATATATATATATATATATATAAATATATAATATATATATATATATATATATATACTTTTTTTTTTATATACAAAAAAGGCTACCAGCAACAAATTTAGCAACATAGAGATTCTGACATGACTGCATTGTCATGCAAAGCTGCCCCACCTAAAAGCTCTGTCTTGTTTTTGACATTTAATGTAAGCACCTAAAGAAAGCAAAAATCTATTGAATTTTAAAACAATTGTGTTTTACTTTCCATGTTTTTACTCTTTTTTTGTTGTTGTTGTCTCTCCCGCTTATTCATCTCTCCCTAGAATTTCATGCACGTGTGTCATGGCCAGTTATGAAAATGAAGCGATGACATAATCTATTGAAACCTTCCAATTTTTTAAACCCAATGTTGCCCCTGATTCAAAAAGTCTGACATAACCAGAGCTGTGGCTGCAGCTATTAAAATTTTAGTCATCGAGTAATTTATTGATTACTCGGTTCGATCAATCGAGTGATCGGATAAAATACACTTTATAGCTTCAATGTGTGTTTTAAGGGAAAATAGTTGACATAAACTATTACATTTTCTGCTTAGACTCACCTTCATTCTTTTTTTTATAATACATGCACATCATCAACATTGAAATTGCAATTTCACATGTGTGCATTCATAAAAATTACATTAAAAAATAAATAAAAATCTGCAGTTCTCCACCTCATATATCACAGCTCTCACAAAAGACAGCTTTATGTGCGCTCTATTGCAACGGTCGTGTGGAAACTATGTCAGCATATTTAAAGTTGTATAGGCGCTCAATGCGATCTGGATTTCATACATTTTTATTAAACATTTAAACAATTAATTTAAGCAACAGAATATGAATCAATATTTTACTAATCAAATTAATTGATTAATTGTTGCAGCCATACATATTCATGTTTTCCACTTGCTGTTTTGTCTCCCCCGCAACGTTGTTACTGTCTTTTACAGCGTCCTGTGCAATTACATGCGGATGTGTCAGGGCCATTTATGCAAATTAGACGATGATGTAATAGACTGAAATTTTAGTCCGGCATAATTACAGCCCGCGTTAGCAACTTAAAGCTTTGTTAGTATGATATTTGTCTTCATCAAAATAGTAAGATCACTATTTTGTGTTCATGTGTGGTATTGTCTCAGCGTTTTAATGAACTATGACAACGTGGAGCTGGTTTTCAATGATGCTGACCGTTTACCTGAGGCCTTCAGGAAGAGCAAGAAGGGCAGTATCTTTCTGACTCCATATAGGGTAGGGCTCAAAATGACCACTATTAGCTCAAGTTAGAAACCGTGATGTGTGAGTCCAATGTGTGTGCTTTCTTTTGACACAGGTAATCTTTGTTGCTAAAGACCGAGATTCCCTCAGGTCCTTTATGATGCCTTTCTACTTGATGAAGGGCTGTGAGGTCAAACAACCGGTACTAGGAGCAAACTACATCAAGGGAAACATCAACGCAGAACCTGGAGGTCAGTGTATGGTCTCCTGGATTAGATGAATATTAACCTATTGTTATTGTCGTTAAGCATTCTGTTGTGTGTTGGTGTTATTTCTGCTAGGCGGCTGGGAGGGGAGCGCTATCTTTAAGCTTGTCTTTGCTGCTGGAGGAGCCATAGAGTTTGGGCAATACATGCTGCAGGTTGCAGCTCAAGGTAAGGTCACAAAAGCAAAACTTAAATACAGTTGTCCCTCGTTTATCGCTGTTAATTGGTCCAAGGCCTAACTGCAATAAACCCTTTTCCGTAAAGTAGCAAGCATTCATTTTAAATCAAATGTTTTTATAGCTAAAACTGAAAAATATGTGTTTATAACTTTGTACATTTATTTTAACACCATGAAAGCCCACATGACATGAAATAACACCCTTTTGTCCCCTTACCACTCTTTCTAACTGGCGACCTGAGGGCCAAATGGAGTTCAGTTTAAATCTTGGTAGACAAATATTTTTGCAGCAAATTCCTAAAAACACTAGAATGCTCCTGTGTTATAAAGGAACATGGACTACTGTAAACACATTGGCAGATCATTCTAATCCTTGCTAGCAAACGTAGAACACTGGGGTCCAAACTTATGATTTACAGAGCTGAGGCGTCCCTCAAGGCACCCCTTTAAGTCCTTTGCTTTTTGGCAGTTACACATTTTTTTGTAATGTGATTTATGTAACTTAGGTGTTGCTATTTGTTCAACCCTTTTATTATAAAACTAGTGTTATTCAAGGTTCCATTGTAGGTTCTCTCTTTTTCATCATTTGAGCTATTTAAATAGTGGCCTGCGAGTTCAGTTCAAAAAACACATGACACTGTTGCATTTTTGCAGCAGATTCTGAAAAACACTATTTGATTTTTTATTTTTTTTGCAGAAGGTCCTTAAAGACAGCAGGGGGCCAATAAGGCTACCGGTAATAGTGAAGGAAGAAGTCTGGGCCCTGGTCCTTAACTTTCTGAAAATATAACCTTCAAAGCCATTTAGTTGAATATTCCTGCAATATAATAATGCAAGACTGCCAATCAGTGAACACGATACTGAACAGCGCGCTCTACTTTGTCTCTCTCCTCAAGTGGCCAATATTACTGATATTCTTAGATTATTTAGCCATTTTATGCTTTACAATGCCTAATTTATGACAAATATACCCCGCGACCCCAAAAGGGAATAAGCGGTAGGAAATGGATGGATATTTTACAATATGCTTGAAAAACAAATAAAAGAGGAGGTGAGGCTGCAATATTTTCTGCACAGTGTGGCGAGGAACTTTCAAATTAAATTTAGTAACAACTGGAAGGTGACAACTCGTCCATACAGATCAATGCATTTTCGTGTTTTTTTGTTGATACTAAAAAAGTGCTTGTTTACACAGTGTTAAAATATGCACACAGTGACTTCCTGTTTAGTGCAGAGTAACTCTGACAATAAAGCCATGGCAAAAATCATCCAAGATCACACTAACAAAATGCATAAGCATATGAAATATGTAAAAGGAAGAGTACCAAAAAAAAATGCAGAAAAGGTTGAAAATTATGTCAACAAGCTGCTGTGGGTGCAAATATCCTTTATTAACGCCTATTCTCCTTATGTCTAAATCCGATGTAAAGGTGCAAGTAATAGCTGTTTTCGGTTTCCCGCAGGAATTTTCGAACTGCATAAATATATAGACTGTAAAGTATATGCATTGTGTGTGAGTGTGTGTGTGTGTGTGTGTGTGTGTGTGTGTGTATATATTTCATATAATATTTATATTATATTATGTATGTATAATATATTAATATAATGGGTGTGTGTGTGTATTTATATATATATATATATATATATATATATATACACACACACACATATACTCTGTATGTGAATATATATATATACTGTATATATATATATATATACAGTTTAGAAAATAAGTATTTAAACACACTGCTATTTTGCAATCACAGAGGTCAAACGTTTCCTGTAGTTCTTCACCAGGTTTGCACAGACTGCAGGAGGGATTTTCGCCCACTCCTCCACACAGATCTTCTCGAGATCAGTCAGGTTTCTGGGCTGTCCCTGAGTAACAGACTTTCAGCTCCCTCAAAATATTTTCAATTGGATTTAGGTCTGGAGACTGGCTAAGCCACTCCAGAACCTTGATATAGTTCTTATGAAGCCACTTCTTGGTTTTCCTAGCTGTGTGCTTTGGGTCATTGTCATGTTGGAAGATCCAGCCACGACTCATCTTCAATGATCTGACTTAAGTTAGGAGGTTTTTGGCCAAAATCTCACAATACATGGCTGCTGTCATCCTCTCCTTAATACAGTACAGTCGTCCTGTCCCAGAAGCAGAAAAACACCCCCAAGCATGATGCTACCACCTCTATTCTTCACAGTAGGTATGGTGTTCTAGGGATGGTACGCATCATTCTTCTTCCTCCAAACACACATAGTGGAATTATGACCAAAAAGGTTAATTTTGGTCTCATCTGTCCACAAAATGACTCCTCTGGATCATGCAAATGGTCATTGGCAAACTTAAGACGGGCCTTAACATGTGCTGGTTTAAGCAGGGGAACCTTCCATGTCAATGCATGATTTCAAACCATGAAGTCTTAGTGTATTACCAACAGTGACCATGGAAACAGTGGTCCCAGCTCTTTTCAGGTCATTGAACAAGTCCTGCCGTGTAGTCCTGGGCTGATTCCTCCCCTTTCTTAGCATCATTGAGACCCCACAAGGGGATATCTTGCATGGGGCTCCACTCCAATTGTGATTGACCGTCATGATTAGCTTCTTCCATTTTCTAATGATTGCTCCAACAGTGGACCTTTTTTTCACCAAGCTGCTTGGCAAGTTCTCCGTAGCCCTTTCCATCCTTGTGGAGTTGTATAATTTTGTCTCTGGTGTCTTTGGACAGCTCTTTGCTCTTAGCCATGCTGAATGTTTGGGTCTTACTGATTGCATGGGGGGGACAGGTGTCTTTATTCAGCTAACGACCTCACACAGGTGCATATGATTCAGGATAATACAGTGGAGTGGAGGAGGACTTTTAAAGGTGGACTAACAGGTCTTTGAGGGTCAGAATTCTAGCTGATAGACAGGTGTTCAAATACTTATTTTCAGCTGTATCACATGAATAAATTGTTAAAAAATCAGAGATTGTGATTGCTGGATTTTTCTTTTTAGGTTATCTCTCATACAGTGGACATGCACCTACCGTTAAAATTTCAGACTCCTCCATGATTTCTAAGTGGGAGTACTTGCAAAATAGCAGGGTGTTCAAATACTCATTTTCTTCATTGTGTGTGTGTGTATATATATATCCATCCATTTTCTACCGCTTATTCCCTTTTGGGGTCGCGGGGGGCGCTGGCGCCTATCTCAGCTACAATCGGGCGGAAGGCGAGGTACACCCTGGACAAGTCGCCACCTCATCGCAGGGCCAACACAGTTACTTTATGTGCAGTTGACTTTCGGCACCCAGCCAATTCTTTTTAGCCACAATTTAAAAAGTTTGGACACCCCAGCTATATGTGATACTGGTCTTAATACTGTATGCGATCATTTTATTCTCAAGCAGTTTTCCAAGATTATATACTATTATTAACAAATGAAAATGATTAAATTCCATTTGTCATTTTTAATATGAGATGAAAAAAATATTTGTATTATTTTCATGATGCAGCTTCCAAAGGTCAGCCAGTAACTGCTGGGTTTGGTGGTTGTCCTTTCATGGTGAACGGGGCGTATGCTTACCCCCCTCCCCCTTCCCACGGGGCATACCCAGTCGGACCCCCGCCTGACTATGTCTACCCCAATCAGCCTCCTTCAGGTATCAGCCCCCCAAAACCTCTCCTCCCCCAGCCGAGTATCCTCTAACCTTGCGTCATGTGCACCATCCAGATGACCTCTACCCCAACTCAACTTTCAACGGCTCTGCAGCCTTCATGCCTCCACCTCCGTATTCATCTACCCTGGGCCAGCAGCCCCCACAGGACCCTGGGCTCCCTTCTTCAGCTGCAGGTGAGTCTCTCCGTCCCACAAATACACATCGTCTTTCTGAATAGAACATGACGCTTAACTACAAAGTGAAGTCATATCCATATAGTACAGGGGTGTCAAACTCATTTTAGATCGGGGGCCACATGGAGAAAAATCTCCTCCCAAGTGGGCCAGACTGGTAAAATCACGGCACGATAACTTAAAATTAAAGACAACTTCAGATTGTTTTCTTTGTTTAAAAATAGAAGAAGCACATTCTGAAAATGTACAAATCATAACGTTGTTGGGGTTTTTTTTTACACTTATGAATTGCGGTTAATAGTATTCTATCTTTATTTGTCGTTATTGATAGTTTCTGAATACATTATGTGATAATGTTCATCAGTCAACTCATTGGTTTTAATTTTTAATCTATCAAGTTAGAAAAAAAGTATATTAAAATTAAATTACAGGATGTTATTTATGTAGTTTGATTATTTTCCTCGACTGGTGCACTAACATTATGTGGTTTATTTTGTACATCTGTAGCATCCTCTACAAAGATACAAATCATTTCTATTGTGACATCTAGTGGACACATTGAGAACAGCAGTTTATTTTATTCAAACATTTCAGGTAAAAATTTATACTTAACAAAATCATCCCGCGGGCCGGATAAATCCTGTTTGCGGGCCTGATCCGGCCCTCGGGCCGTACGTTTGACACCCCTGATATAGTATGTGTTTATTACCATCTAGCGAGGATACAGATGAGGATGCTACAGGTCTACACTTGCTAATAAATGCTTTTTTTCTTACCCTGTCCTTTTCCAGCTGAGGCTAAAGCGGCCGAAGCAGCAGCTAGCGCTAGCTGTGCCACGCTGCCAAATCCACATGTGTACCTGCCAGAGGTAAATGTACCGCTTTTATTGTACTTGCAGTATTTCCTCCTCTCCAATAGGCCTCACTGGCTGCTATAAGGAACACCGTGCCTTCAATAAACAACACCTCAGGAAATAAGATATCATTATGTGGCTAAATACCTTATCTCTCACACAACATTGCCATTATAAATTGACATAGTGAGGATATACGAGTGTGCACAGTAGTAGCTCAACTGTAACGGAGCTTTAACTTAAAACACTTGTATCTCAAATCAACATCTTTCATTGAAATGACTTGAAATTGATTTAATTAGTGCTTGGCTTCCCCCACAAAATAGCACAATTTTAATATGTTGCATGTCTTTTAAAAAGAAAAAAATTACTTTTAGATCATAAATATTGCATGAAACCAATAGAATGTACTACTAACAACTACATTAGTTTACGAATTAATGTGAAAATAATGTATATCATTTTACTTTGGAGAACAGACTTCTACCCTGCTTGTCTGTCAAAAAGATCATCAGCAGCTTCTCCATATTTTCATGGATAAGTGTCCGCCCGTCAGATATTATTTACACATTCTTGGCTGGCGTTAGACTCTTTCTGCTTCAGTAGGGTGGAGACTCAAAGTGATGCGCTCAGATTGCTTTACCTAGTTGGCAACATGGTTGGACATGTTTTTGATGATTTCTTTCTATAATTCAAGAAATATCACCCTCTTCTTCTCAGCAGTGTCTTTCACACTCACTTTCTTCTTCTCATGGTTGGAAAACAAAATTATGTCTGATTCTAGCTATAAGCTAATGCTAGAGAGTAGGACCAGATGGTTTGGGTGGAACTAACGTGGTTCATTCTGACAATCGCTGCGCCAAATAGCAACTAGGAGGCTCATAACCCCAATTTTGGATTGCAACTTCAATTATAAAAGTTAGCAGAGAGACCACTCAGTTCTCAAAACACTCGTAACCTTTAGCACTCTTAAGTTAGGTACCACTGCATGCTGTACTGTATACTCTGGGTGACAAAACTATGTACAGTTAGCCCTCCTGTATTGCTGTCAGTTAGTTGTTGCTGTGGTAAACTCATTTTAATTATAAATCAAATATTTTCATACTACAGCATAAACAACTTGTTATCAGCCCTCAAAATACACTCTTTAACATTATGAGAGCCTTCTCGACATGAAATAACACTGAGCCAATCTTTGGCCATGATACTGAACAGCACGCTTCGAATGGTTTGGTCTTATCTAGGGGCCAATATTAACAATAGTATTGATATTTTTAGTTAATTTAGTCATTTTTATGGTTGAAAATGTGTAATTTAGGTCAAAAATACATCAGTTCAGTTAAGTTTTAGTTTATTTTGAACATGCATATGATACAATGTAATGCATCAGATATTTCCAGTTTCATTACAGCATGTTTGAAAAGGAGTCAAAAGAAGCTAAGCCTATTTAATCCTACCCCTTTTCATACCATAGCAATTTTATCCCATTGAATATGCTTTAAAATAAATACGCAAAGTTGCGATGTGACCAGGGATGACTGTATACACGTTTTATATTTGTTTAATAAACTACAAAAATAAATGTAACACCTAAACAATAATTTTAAATAAATTCAGAATGTACATTTTATTGTATTAGTTGGCCCTGCGATGAGGGGGCAACTTGTCCAGGGTGTACGCCGCCTTCCGCCCGATTGTAGCTGAGATAAGCACCAGCGCCTCCCGCAACCCCAAAGAGAATAAGCGGTAGGAAATGGATGGATGGAGTAACATATTTATATGATAATAATATCTATATTTTATAAATGTTTCCTCAATGTGTATTTGTGAAAATGCATTTAATGTATGAAATTAGTATTGTTAAATAATATCATTACATATTTGGTGGTCTACACAGCTGAGTAAATACTCCTCCACAATTTAAGGAAATATGTTTTATTGAATTCATCATCAGTCAAATATGTAGACGTCACTCTGGATGTGATGACCGCCTGCTTCATTATTTAGTATTTATTTTTGTAAATATTCTGCCCCCCCCCCAGGACAAGCCTCCTCCTTACTCTCCTCGAGAAGACAAGAAGAATCAGTAGACGGCTTGACTTGCATCCTCCATTTGATTTTGTCCAAGATCTTTCGCACTTTTCTTGTCTTCCCAGCAGGGGGCGCCGCTAGTGACGACATGACTGTCAGCTGCCTCTCATAAAACACTAGAACATTAGTCTGTTGTTTTTGTTGTCGTTGAGTGATATTTTTCTTAGGGTTTTTTCTCTCCCTCATATCTCTGACAGCACCCCTGCTTCCAAGACCTACTCATTGTTAGTCCGCTACATAAATTTACATGACGACAGCTGAGGTTTGGAGTGATTTAATACCGCATAGATATTTTTTTCCCCCTTTCTTTTACACGTCTTTCTTGAAAACTGTTCCTGTTAATTCAGTTTCGCTGTGGCACTTTGTATTACTAAATAATAACCGTAAGAAAAGACTATGGTACAAATTGCTTTGCTGAGACAAGCTAAATTATGTCATTTATTTTTCTACCATTCAATTGTACATATATGGAATATACTGTAATATAAAGCTCCTCACTACAGAACAGTTTTCTTTTTTATTTTGTAGATCAATGTATCCCATGTGTTCTGTCACTATTAGAGAGTAACGTTGATCCGCGATTACGAGGGTAGAGGAGGCTCTGATGGATTATATTTAAATGTTGGGATTATAGACTACTACATGTTAAATTTAACCATTAGTGGGAAAAACTGCTTTATGATCTAGCTATAATAACATCACCACACTGTATATGTTATTATATGACTGTGCAATGCTTTGGGCTCCTGCTTGCTCAGGCATGGCTAAATGTGCAATGATGCTTCATAATATTTCATCTTATTTATGAAAAATAACTCAAGAATAAAGCATTATGAAGGCTGAAAGTCATTTATTACATCAATCTTGTTTCATGTGTTTATTGTATGCATTTATGTCACAATGATACTTGTCTAAAAGCTGATTTATTTCAGTAGTTCCAAAAATGGACCCCTTGGTTTGGCTACATTAAGTGGAATATTTAAAAAATGTATTTCTTGATCATTTTGACGATTAGCGTTGACACCAGGCAGATCATGTAGGCTACACAGAATATCTGGGTTTCAAGTCAGCTGGCATGAGTTCCAGCTTTCCCATAACCCCCAATAAGTAGCAAAAGTAGTGTCAAAAAAAAAATCGATTTTCTAATAAATAGCAATTCTTGATCATTTAAACCAAAAAAATCTAAAATCTTAATTTTTTTTTTTTTTTGTCCTTACAATCTGTCCTGTCCGGTCACTGAGGCGATTCATATTGTTGATGTAGATGATCATATCTGCTGTACAGATTTACTTCAGAAAAGAGAAGTGTGGGATACTCATCTTGTTGCTTTATTTGTATTTGACTTGATTAAATGTTTGGGTAGAATTGTATTAACAAAACAGTTGTATTTTAAGTAATATAGACATTTATCAGAGCTGTTTATTTCAATGGAAGAATGTACTTAATCATGGGACTGGCACCCAATGTTATTAAAAAATAAAGATTTTGAATTGAGAATCGTTATCCCCCAGAATTTACTTGAATCGAATCATGTGGTGCCCAAAGACTGACAGCCCTACTAATGGTAAATGGGTTGTACTTGTATAGCGCTTTTCTACCCCTTTTTAAGGAACCCAAAGCGCTTTGACAGTATTTCCACATACACCTATTCACACACTGACGGCGGGAGCTGCCATGCAAGGCACTCCCCAGGACCCATCAGGAGAAACGGTGAAGTGTCTTGCCCAAGGACACAACGGACGTGACTACTAATGAGGGTAATCGATATAAAAAATGGATAGATTGTTAATAGCTATATAACTATTGTAAATTCCTGGTTCTTACTGTAATCCAAAAAAAAACCCAGCAATTTACTTAGCCTTTAATTGAATTCCTGAAAAGCACATGTAAAGTAGCAAATGAGCTTGTGTTTCTATTAAGTCCTTGATTTTGTGCTTTTATACGTGCTGGAATTGTGGTGTGGTGATTGTATTTCAGGGCTTTGAATCCATCGCAATCCGACTGATCAGATTATTTTACAAGACGTTTTGCCTCTCATCCTAAAAGGCCTCATCAGTTCATGCTCTAGTCCGAGGCCATGGTGGAGGATTCAGAGTACTTATCCTCTAAGAATGCGGACACACCCAGACAGTTATAGTTATGGCTCAATTGTGGTTGAAAACGAGTTAACATACCTCTGCCAACACAACAATACCTTTGTTAGGATGGAGTCACTCGTTAGCGTTCCGTTCAGTTGCATCGACATTCAATGTGGTAAAGCAATGGTTCTCAACCTTTTTTCAATGAAGTACCCCCTAATCAAAGCTAAGCATTTTTGGTTGAAAAAAAAAAAGAGATAAAGAAGTAAAATACAGCATTATGTCATCAGTTTCTGATTTATGAAAATGTATAACTGCAAAATTATGCTCATTTGTAGTTGTCTTTCTTGAACTATTTGGAAAAAAGATATAAAAATGACTCAAAACTTGTTGAAAAATAAACAAGTCGTTCAATTATGAATAAATATTTCTACACATAGAAGTAATCATCAACTTAAAGTGCCCTCTTTGGGGATTGTAATAGAGATCCATCTGGATTCATGAACTGCATTCTAAACATTTCTTCACAAAAAAAGATATCTTTAACATCAATATTTATGGAACATGTCCACAAAATAATCTAGCTGTCAACACTGAATATTGCATTGTTGCATTTCTTTTCACAGTTTATGAACTTACATTCATATTTTGTTGAAGTGTTATTCAATAAATATATTTATAAAGGATTTTTGAATTGTTGTTATTTTTAGAATTAAAAAAAAAAATCTCACATACCTCTTGGCATACCTTCAAGTACCCCAGGGGTACGCGTACCCCCATTTGAGAACCACTGTGGTAAAGGATCAAATCTCTTAGGAAGGACTGAGATGAAATGATAGGTGGTGTCCTCTCTCTGTTCAGAACTGTGACATGGACGCCTACCTCACTCTACTTTCAGCCCAGCCATCCCTGTGTCCCCTCCTGAACCAGGACCTTGGACTAGAGCTGTCCCATCTTACTGAAGTCTGTAAGCATGAACTGGTTAAGCCTGCTCAGATGAGCAACAACATTTTAGTTCATACAATGTAGTGGAACATTGAGAAAACGAGCTGAGTGGATATATATATACATATATATATATATATATATATATATATATATACCCCTACCCACTCAGCTAATATATATATGTATATATACATATATACACACACATATATCTATATATATACACATATATACTGTATATATATATATACATATATACTGTATGTATGTGTGTGTATATATATATATATATATATATATATATATATATATATATATATATATATATATATATATATACTAGGGGTGTGGGAAAAAATCGATTCCAATACGTTGTAAGATTCAGAATCGATTTTCATTTTTAAAAAAATATTTTTTTAGTTTTTTTGATCAATCTAACAAACCAATACACAGCAATACCATAACAATGCAATCCAATTCCAAAACCAAACCTGACCCAGCAACATTCAGAACTGCAATAAACAGAGCACTTGAGAGGAGACACAAACACGACACAGAACAAACCAAAAGTAGTGAAACAAAAATGAATATTATCAACAACAGTATCAATATTAGTTATAATTTCAGCACAGCAGTTATTAAAAATCCCTCACTGACATTATCATTAGACATTTATAAAAAATAAAAAAAAAGAACAATAGTGTCACAGTGGCTTACACTTGCATCGCATCTCATAAGCTTGACAACACACTGTGTCCAATGTTTTCACAAAAATAAAATAAGTCATATTTTTGGTTCGTCTAATAGTTAAAACAAACTTACATTATTGCAATCAGTTGATAAAACATTACGTGGCGCAGTGGAAGAGTGGCCGTGCGCAACCCGAGGGTCCCTGGTTCAATCCCCACCTAGTACCAACCTCGTCACGTCCGTTGTGTCCTGAGCAAGACACTTAACCCTTGCTCCTGATGGGTGCTGGTTAGCTCCTTGCATGGCAGCTCCCTCCATCAGTGTGTGAATGGGTAAATGTGGAATTAGTGTCAAAGCGCTTTCAGTACCTTGAAGGTAGAAAAGCGCTATACAAGTACAACCCATTTATCATTTATATTTATTTACTTTACAATTATAAAATGTTTTAAAAAAAAACTACTACTCTGCTAGCATGTCAGCAGACTGGGTAGGTCCTGCTGAAATCCTATGTATTGAATGAATACAGAATCATTTTGAATCGGAAAAATATCATTTTTGAATCGAGAATCGCGTTTAATTGAAAAAATCAATATATTATTGAATCGTGACCCCAAGAATCGATATTGAATCGAACCTACACATGCATATATATATATATATATATATATATATGTATCCATCCATCCATTTTTCTACCGCTTATTCCTCTTCGGGGTCGCTAGTGCCAATCTCAGCTACAATCGGGCGGAAGGCGGTGTACACCCTGGACAAATCGCCACCTCATCGCAGGGCCAACACAGATGGACAACATTCACACTCACATTCACACACTAGGGCCAATTTAGTGTTATATATATATATATATATATATATATATATATATATATATATATATACAGTATATATATACTGTGTGTGTATATATGTGTGTATAGGTGGCAGAGGGGTTAGTGCGTCTGCCTCACAATACGAAGTTCCTGCAGTCCTGGGTTCAAATCCAGGCTCGGGATCTTTCTGTGTGGAGTTTGCATGTTCTCCCCGTGAATGCGTGGGTTCCCTCCGGGTACTCCGGCTTCCTCCCACTTCCAAAGACATGCACCTGGGGATAGGTTAATTGGCAACACTAAATTGGCCCTAGTGTGTGAATGTGAGTGTGAATGTTGTCTGTCTATCTGTGTTGGCCCTGCGATGAGGTGGCGACTTGTCCAGGGTGTACCCTGCCTTCCGCCCGATTGTAGCTGAGATAGGCGCCAGCGCCCCCCGCGACCCCGAAATGGAATAAGCGGTAGAAAATGGATGGATGGATGGATATATATATTTATATGTACACATCACCCTCTCACAAAAAGTTAGGGATATTAAACTGAATTTCACCTCCTTAAATGTTTTACCACTTTTTGCACAACTTGCTGTTATCTAAGAAGCTAAACAGCAAATTTCATTGCAGGTGTGTGACCCATGATGAGACGATTCATAAATGTCCAATGAGGATTGGTATTTAAAGTAATGATGCCAAACAATTACACATTTAAACCACATTAACAGTTTTTGCATTTTGATTAATTGCAGTAAATTACTTGCGTTCATATCTGTAAAAAAACACCCCAATATTTCGACAAAAATGCAATTTTATTGTCCTAATGTCATACAGGAACATTTTTAGAATGTTTTACATGAATGTATGTCATTTGTTTGTTCAACCTTTGGTAGTGGTGTTATTTAAAGAACAGTCTGGCTTTATTTTGAAGTGAAATTTGCCAAAAAGCACACCTGTCTTGAGTCACCTCATACTGTGCATCTGGAAAGTATTCACGGCGTTTCACTTTTTCTGTGCCTTTAAAAATTATGTCCAACTACTGAATTTACCACAAGTGGACTGGCGATAGGTTGATTGGCAACACTAAATTGGCCCTAGTGTGTGAATGTGAGTGTGAATTTTGTCTATCTGTGTTGGCCCTGCGATAAGGTCGCAACTTGTCCAGGGTGTACCTCGCCTTCCACCCGATTGTTGCTGAGATAGGCACCAGCGACCCCAAAGGGAATAAGTGGTAGAAAATGGATGGATGGATGGATGGATGGATGGACTCCAATTAAGCTGTGGGGAGGATCAGTTGAAACAAAATGCACCGGTGTTCACTTTTGAGCTTAATGGTGATTTTTTTTAAATTTTATTTTAAATACATTTGCTAAATAAATTCTAAAAACGTTTTTTCAAATTGTCATTATTGCATATTGTGTGTACAATTTTGAGGACAAAAAATCATTTATTCCATTTTGGAATAAGGTTGTAATGTAACAAAATGTGGAAATAGTGAATTGCTGTGAATACTTTCCAGATGTAACAACTCTCAGATAGCCATCCACATTAAATGTAAAGGAGCATGTACAGTCAAAATAAATTGCACGATTAATCTTTGTTCATACATGATTAATGCAATAATTTTTTTGCAGATTAATCGCGTGAGTTACCGCGTTAACTTTGACACATTTCAAACAAGTTTCTCAGAGGCAAGTGGCGGCTGAGTTTAGAATGTCATCAATAAGTTACAACTGACAGAAAATATATTAATAAATTCACACACGTGTTGTAAATTTATTCATCCCAATATCTTAAATTTTTTTTTCAAGTATCCCTCCATCTTCTTCCGCTTATCCGAGGTCGGGTCGCGGGGGCAGCAGCCTAAGCAGGGAAGCCAGGCTTCCCTCTCCCCAGCGACGTCGTCTAGCTCTTCCTGGGGGATCCCGAGGCGTTCCCAGGCCAGCCGGGAGACATAGTCTTCCCAACGTTTCCTGGGTCTTCCCCGTGGCCTCCTACCGATTGGACGTGCCCTAAACACCTCCCTAGGGAGGCGTTCGGGTGGCATCCTGACCAGATGCCCGAACCACCTCATCTGGCTCCTCTCGATGGGGAAGAGCAGCGGCTTTACTTTGAGCTCCTCCCGGATGACAGAGCTTCTCACCCTATCTCTAAGGGAGAGCCCCGCCACCCGGCGGAAACTCATTTCGGCCGCTTGTACCCGTGATCTTGTTGTTTCGGTCATGACCCAAAGCTCATGACCATAGGTGAGGATGGGAACGTAGATCGACTGGTAAATTGAGACCTTTGCCTTCTGGCTCAGGTCCTTCTTCACCACAACGGATCGGTACAACTTCTGCATTACTGAATACGCCGCACCGATCCGCCTGTCGATCTCAGGATCCACTCTTCCCTCACTCGTGAACAAGACTCCTACGTACTTGAACTCCTCCACTTGGGGCAGGGTCTCCTCCCCAACCCGGAGATGGCATTCCACCCTTTTCCGGGCGAGAACCATGGACTCGGACTTGGAGGTGCTGATTCTCATTCCGGTCGCTTCACACTCGGCTGCGAACCGATCCAGTGAGAGCTGAAGATCCCGGCCAGATGAAGCCATCAGGACCACATCATCTGCAAAAAGAGGAGACCTGATCCCACGGCCACCAAACAGGAACCCCTCAACGCCCTGACTGCGCCTAGAAATTATGTCAATAAAAGTTATGAACAGAATCAGTGACAAAAGACAGCCTTGGCGGAGTCCAACCCTCACTGGAAATGTGTTTGACTTACTGCCGGCACTGCGGACCAAGCTCTGACACTGATCATACAGGGAGCGGACCGCCACAATAAGACAGTCCGATACCCCATACTCTCTGAGTACTCTCCACAGGAATTCCCAAGTGACACGGTCGAATGCCTTCTCCAAGTCCACAAAACACATGTAGACTGGTTGGGCAAACTCCCATGCACCCTCAAGAACCCTGCCGAGAGTATAGAGCTGGTCCACAGTTCCACGACCAGGACGAAAACCACAATGTTCCTCCTGAATCCGAGGTTCGACTATCCGGCGTAGCCTCCTCTCCAGTTCACCTGAATAAACCTTACCGGTAAGGCTGAGGAGTGTGATCCCACGACAGGTGGAACCTACCTCCGGTCCCCCTTCTTAAAGAGAGGAACCACCACCCCGGTCTGCCAATTTTTTTCAAGTGTTGTATGTAAAATCCCAAAAGCTTAACATGACCAACAGCTGAACAGGACAATTACAATAACAACCTAAGAATGTTGATTGACATCTGTCTCAAACAGGAGATTGAAGTCTAAAAAAAAGGGTACGATCAGTAAACGTGACACACCGCCTTCCCTTGGTTTGCTTTAAGGTTCCATCTCCACATTTAAGAGAATAAAGGTAAATTTTACAAAATGCTTTTAAGAAAATCGAAGTCTTGAAAGAGCCTGTATTGTAAAAGATAATACAAGTAGAGATGTACACCTGACACTTCTGGCTCAAGTAGTGCAGGAATCCTAACACTACTTTTGTAACATGGCCGTTTGTTAGCGGGATCAATTCACACTCACTTCCTTTAATCGACAGACGATCAGTTCAAAGTGTCGTCTGCCTTTTGTTTGGATAGACCCAACTTCACGTCCTCCACCACCATGACTGGAATAATCTGTTTGAAAACAAGCAGATTCAAGAAGAAGGCAAAAAAAGTTGCGGCGACTTCAGCATCTCATGTGGAGCACAGAGTGATGCTGACGCCTTCGCCTATCCAGCAGGCGGGGAAGAGCTCTTGTGTGAAAGTACAGTGGAAGGCGTGCAGCCTGACATGTCCGTCGCCGTAGAAGGTGAGTGTCCCCGCCTCGCAGTCCAGCAGCATGCCGACGCGGCTGTGCTTAGGCTGTCCGGCCAGGGTCTCCTTGCGGCCGTTGTGCCATGCGCTGAGCTGTTCCTCGTCCAGCTGCAGGCTCCAGGACAGATCGTTCATACCCAGCATGCACCTCTTGCCCTTCTCCTTCCTGGGGATGGTGACGTAGGTGACCTGAGGACGATGGGAGATGGATGTCATGAAGTCATTTCAGCCACCTTCAAACCCAGGCTGTTAAAGATAAAACTGTATTAGCATTCCATTCTCAATCTCATTCATTAAAACTTTCAAGGGGGGCTGAATACCTGCTATATGTAGAGACAACACTGATCCTTCCTGCCATGTCTTCAATCACATTTTAGTCATACAGCCCTTCATCACAAGTGCCTCACAGACACACAACGACATATGTTTCTTGGTGCAAGTTTGTCCTTAAATAAAGTAGTGAACATACAAGACAACTTGTCTTTTATTAGTAAGTAAGCAAACAAAGGCTCCAAATATAACTGCTGACATATTCAGTAACATATTGTGTCATTTGTGATTGTATTATTTTGTGAAAATTATTAAGGACAAGTGGTAGAAAATTAATTATTAATATACTTGTTCATTTACAGTTAATATCTGCTTACTTTCTCTTTTAACATATTCTGTCTACACTTCTGTTAAAATGTAATAATCACTTATTCTTCTGTTGTTTGATACTTTACATTAGTTTTGGATGATACCACACATTTAGGTATCAATCCAATACCAAGTAGTTACAGATCATACATTGGGCATATTCAAAATCCTCATGTGTCTAGGGACATATTTCCTGAGTTTATAAATATAATACAGATTTCTAAAAAACGAAAGAAGATGTTGTGATGCCAATAAATATTGACGTAATCATAGTAGTATTAACTAGATACGGTACTGTACTTGGTATCATTACAGTGGATGTCAGGTGTAGATCCACCAATGGTGTTTGTTTACATTTTGACGCCGGTGAGCTACGGTGTGTAGTGAATAGAATAGAATAGAATGGATCTTTATTGTCACTGCACAAGTACAACGAGATAGATTTTTTTGGTACAAGTCCCGCTAAGAGTAGACATACGTTACAGGGAGACAAGACGGGACCGCCAACGGATCAGCCATTTTTACGGCGCTCCTTAAAAAGGTCAGAAAAGGGTAACATTGGGCGAGAGGAGGGGGAGTAAAAAAAATATCAATATCAGTCTAAGAGTAGACCCTCAGGAGGGGTCCAGACTAAGTCCAAGGAAAAAAACTTAACATAGCAAGGCACACATATTAGACATAGTACGTATATCACACCACTTGCAACAGAGGGAGGGGGTGGGTTTGAGGAGACTCGCTGCTGCTGTATAGCGCAGCTCAGCCAATCATGTTTAGCTATTCCTCGTCCTGCAGGGATGATACTTGTAAGAAACTTAACTTCTCAGGTTTCTGGCATGGCCGCTCTATCCACTACGCCATATCTAATGGAAGTGATCATTATTAGCTTAGAGAAGCAGCTCGGTTGTCGTATTTAAAGCCTCATAATGCCCAACACACTTTCAATGGGAGACAGGTCTGGACTACAGGCAGGCCAATCTTGCAGAATGTGGCTTAACATTAGCTTACTGAAATAAGCAGGGGCTTCCATGAAAAAGACGTTGCTTGGATGGCAACATATGTTGCTCCAAAACCTGTATGTACCTTTCAGCAATAATGGTGCCTTCACAGATGTGTGAGTCACCCATGCCTTGGGCATTAATACACCCCATACCATCACAGACGTTGGCTTTTTAACTTTGCGCCTATAACAATGCGAATGGTTCTTTTCCTCTTTGGTCTGGAGGACACGACATCCAGTTTCCAAAAACAATTTGAAATGTGGACTCATCACCACAGAACACTTTTCCACTTCGCATCAGTCCATCTTGTATAAGTTTGGGCCCAGCAAAGCCGGCTGCGTTTCTGGGTGTTTTTGATGAATGGCTTTCGCTTTGCATAGTAGAGTTTTGACTTGTACTTAAAGATGTAGTGACAAACTTTAGTTACTGAGAGTGCTTTTCTGAAGTCTTCCTGAGCCCATGTGGTGATGTCGGTTTTTGATGCAGTAGCGCCTGAGGGATTTAAGGTCACGGGCATTCAAGGTCTCTGCTTTTTGCAGATGATGTAGTCCTGATGGCTTCATCTGGCCGGGATCTTCAGCTCTCACTGGATCGGTTCGCAGCCGAGTGTGAAGCGACCGGAATGAAAATCAGCACCTCCAAGTCCGAGTCGATGGTTCTTGCCCGGAAAAGGGTGGAGTGCCATCTCCGGGTTGGGGAGGAGACCCTGCCCCAAGTGGAGGAGTTCAAGTACCTAGGAGTCTTGTTCACGAGTGGGGGAAGAGTGGATCGTGAGATCGACAGGCGGATCGGTGCGGCGTCTTCAGTAATGCGGACGTTGTATCGATCCGTTGTGGTGAAGAAGGAGCTGAGCCGGAAGGCAAAGCTCTCAATTTACCGGTCGATCTACGTTCCCATCCTCACCTATGGTCATGAGCTTTGGGTCATGACCGAAAGGATAAGATCACGGGTACAAGCGGCCGAAAAGAGTTTCCTCCGCCGGGTGGCAGGGCTCTCCCTTAGAGATAGGGTGAGAAGCTCTGCCATCCGGGAGGAACTCAAAGTAAAGCTGCTGCTCCTCCACATCGAGAGGAGCCAGATGAGGTGGTTCGGGCATCTGGTCAGGATGCCACCCGAACGCCTCCCAAGGGAGGTGTTTAGGGCACGTCCAGCTGGTAGGAGGCCACGGGGAAGACCCAGGACACGTTGGGAAGACTATGTCTCCCGGCTGGCCTGGGAACACCTCGGGATCCCCCGGGAAGAGCTAGACGAAGTGGCTGGAGAGAGGGAAGTCTGGGCTTCCCTGCTTAGGCTGCTGCCCCCGCGACCCGACCTCGGATAAGCGGAAGATGATGGATGGATGGATGGATGGCATTCAATGTTGAAGTGATTTTCTGAACCTTTCGATGATTATACGGACCGTAGATGGTGAAATCCCTAAATTCCTTGCTATAACTTGTTGAGAAATGTTGTTCTTAAACTGTTCGACAATTTGCTCACACATTTGTTCACAAAGTGGTGACCCTCGCCCCATCCTAGTTTGTGAATGACTGAGCATTTCATGGAAGCTGCTTTTACAACCAATTATGGCTTCCACCTGTTCCCAATTAGCCTGTGGGATGTTCCAAATAAGTGTTTGATGAACATTCCTCAACTTTCTCAGTCTTTTTTGCAACTTGTGTCAGCTTTTTTGAAACATGTTGCAGGCATCAAATTCCAAATGATTCCAAATTCCCAATTCTTATATTTGCAAAAAATAACAAAGTTTACCAGTTCAAACGTTAAGTATCTTGTCTTTGCAGTGTACTCAATTGAATATAGGTTGAAAAGGATTTGCAAATCATTGTATTCTGTTTTTATTTACGATTTACACATTTTGCCAACTTCACTGGTTTTGTGTTTTGTACATATCACATACAAATATTATCCGATACTGATCTGTGGCCAAAAAATTGGCACATCCCAAATGAAAACAATGTCTACAATGGAGAAGGCAAATACACGGATCGTAGAATACAGGTGCTCAGAAAAAAGTTTTAGAGAGCTAAGTTGGTGCATATCTATTAAAAAAACAATGGGAAGTCAACTTCACTGTAAGAATTGTACCTGAGATGAACAAAAACACACAATCATTTCTCAGCTTTCTGTTTGCCAAATCGTCAAGTAGGAAAAGCGGATTCACAAAAGTCTTGAGAAAAAAAAAGTGATGCGGTTTAATTTCTAAATATAGACAGTTTTGATATTTCTTTTTCATACCTTTTTTGTCATGAGTCAACACTTAGCCGTCACTCTGCCCGTCACCCAGTGGCTGGCTATAATTAAATAACGATGCAATCGCATTAATTTTGTGACTTTTCATTTGTCTTTATTATATTGCGCATAATGATGTAATATGGAACGAGCATGCTTTGTTTTTGACTTAGATGATTTTGTCTTTCCACTCTCGCTTATTCATTTGCGCAGACGGAATGTTTGTTATTGCTGGCTGGCGAGGTGGTTGATGGGGTCATGGAGGTCTGTACCAATACAGACAGGCCTCTGGCATGGGCGGAAGCCACTTTACGGGACTAAAAGAAGAGCCGCTTGCTCTAATGTCGCCACAGAATGTTAAAAAAAGGCTTGATTTTATATGCAGCCAAGCATATAATATACTCAAAATTGTGATTGTGATTAACATGTGTATGTTATCGTGCTAAATATTTCAAGTATGTAAAGGCAATACGTACCCCCAGGTAGGCCCACGGTTTGGACACCTCCATCTCCCAGTAGTGTTGGCCATGTCGGAAGCCTTGGATGCACAGCACCTGCCAAGCATGATCAAAGCGGGACTCGTGCGCGAAGACAGTGGAAGTGGAAGTGCTGGAAGTCAAGTGCTCTGCCTTTCGGTTCTCTTGGGACAAAAGCAGGTTGCCATTGGCTGTGTGGGGGTCAAAGGTCAAAGAGCATCTGTCTGTAATGAAGAAGACAGGCCACAAAGGTTGTGATATGAAAAACAGTATGGTACAAAAGTTTTGCAGCTAAACATAGACAAGACAGAGGTAATGATTATCGGCTTTGATGCAGTCAGTGCCAATGTATTGAAACAAGGACAAAATATTTTATCACAATAAATCACATTTTGTTAATAGTTAACTTACAATTAATCACAGATATATATTTTTTTAATCATCAGTAAGTGTACAATAGACAGATCATTTTCCAACCATCCTTCCATTTTCTACTGCTTTTCCCTCTCGGGGCTGAAGCCTGGATAAGTCGCCACCTCATCACAGACAGATCATTTTCAAGTTTTCAAAATCATGAATGGACAATTTGTTTGCTTTAATGAAATGTTTTTCAAACTGTATACTTTTTTTAAACAGCTCAACACAAAAAAGGACATAAACACGGTTTTAATAAAAATAAACATATGAGCTGCAGTGCATTGGTGTATCATCCACAGAATTGTAATTCCTGCTGTAGGAGCACTTGTATTCAGAGTAGAGGAGTTACATGTCCATGTTTAAATTCCACTTTCACATATTAATAACACAAAATATGTATTACCATCATGGTTTCATTGTCAAAAATGTTTGGTAATGTCATCTGTGATATTTCTACCAGAATAAATGCTTCTGGTAGTCTATATGAATGAATGGGTTGTACTTGTATAGCGCTTTTAAATAAATAAATGATAAATGGGTTGTACTTGTATAGCGCTTTTCTACTTTCAAGGTACTCAAAGCGCTTTGACACTACTTCCACATTTACCCATTCACACACACATTCACACACTGATGGAGGGAGCTGCCATGCAAGGCGCCAACCAGCACCCATCAGGAGCAAGGGTGAAGTGTCTTGCTCAGGACACAACGGACGTGACGAGGTTGGTACTAGGTGGGATTTGAACCAGGGACCCTCGGGTTGCGCACGGCCACTCTCCCACTGCACCACGCCGTCCCTACCTTCAAGGTACTCAAAGCGCTTTGACACTACTTCCACATTTACCCATTCACACACTGATGGAGGGAGCTGCCATGCAAGGCGCTATCCAGCACCCATCAGGAGCAAGGGTGAAGGGTCTTGCTCAGGACACAACGGACGTGACGAGGTTGGTACTAGGTGGGGATTGAACCAGGGACCCTCGGGTTGCGCACTGCCACTCTTCCACTGCGCCACGCCGTCCCATATATTACATGTTGTACAAATTAATTGTGTGACAATGTCTTAACCTTCTCTATTTATTAATGAAGTGTAAAATTCAGCCTGCTAAACCTTCTGTAATTGAGGGCTATAAACCAGAACATGTTATAAAATAATATACAAATATTATGACAACAGGACATCTGCTGATTGGAGTAAGTGTTGCTCTGGTTTGTCGACAAATTGGAAGTTTTTGGCAGTCTTCAAAGTACCCCAAAGCTGCCACAAATGATTGGAGGGTGTGGGCAGAACTGTGGACACTTTGAGATTTGGAACTTCTGCCCTGCAGGATTAATCTGAGGACCACTAACAGACAATTTACAGTGAAAAGCAAATTTTATTTTCACTGCATATAAAACATTCTAACTTGGATTGTTTCCCTGGCTTCGAGACTCCCGCGAAGGACAGTGAAGACACAACAAACTCCCAGGGTGGAGGACAGAGTAAAACAACTTGCACTGAGCCTAGTCTATAAAATACGCTACACCTCCTTGATCCCGAAGTACATGTCAAACTACTTCCTTAACGTAAATGACCGCCATAACCACAACACCAGGGGGAGCTCCACAAACCACGTTAAACCCAGATTTCGATCTAACAAAGGTCTTAACTCATTCTCTTTCTATGCCACATCAATGTGGAATGCACTCCCAACAGGTATAAAAGTAAGTGCATCTCTATATTCCTTCAAAACCGCTCTAAAACAACACCTCCAGGCAACTTCAACACTTTACTAATACCCTCCTCCATTCACATCCCATCTCCCCGGATTATAAACAACTCAAATGTACTTCTAATGTATATACTTGTTCTTATGCTATCTGAACTCACTATGTTCTCTGCTGGCTGTACATATCCTACTGTAAGACCTACACTGTTTCAATGTCCACATTTCTCTGTTGATGCAATTGTTGATGACTGAAGTTCTGATATCAACCAAAGCTCTCCACCCACCCCCCGGATTGTAAATAATGTAAATAATTCAATGTACATACTATGATGATTAACTTGTGTGATGACTGTATTATGTTGATAGTATATATTTGTACCATGAATTGATTAACGTGGACCCCGACTTAAACAAGTTGAAAAACTTATTCGGGTCACTTTTTTTTTTTGCCCAACAATTACAATCATGAGAAACAAGAAGAGAAAAGTTACTTTCTTTTTTTTTGCATTGTAACATGTAAAAATTGGCTCGTTCTAGGTGGCTAGCAATGCAGCAACTGGGAGAAATCAATCCTACCTTTAAATCCCTTCAAAAAAGCATTCAGAAACCGGCAACAATACTTTATTTATGTTCCGTAACCTGTATGATAACCAAATTGTAGCGACAATGTTATTGTAAGAGCGAAAACTGAGGAACTCTTTTTCTATTGTAGTAACACATCGGCGTGCTAGGGTATTAGCTGCGGAAGCTAAGCTGAAAGCCAGTTTCTAGGTCAGCACGAAACGCATTTGAGTTTGTAATGCACACCACAATGTTACATGACACTAATCTGTACTGACTGAAAAAAATGAAAAATCATATTACAATATCTGTAAAGTATTAGCCCGCATTTCATGATTTTTTTTACACAGCTAGCCAGACAGGATATGCTGTCCGTCATAATACAAGCATGATGTACTGCATGTATCATGATCAATATAAAGTGTGATTCACTCGATGGACAGTTGTCTCTTTGGTTCAACTGGCCGGGGACGTTTTTTCTGGTTTATTTGGGGTAAGCATGCCATTTATGTCGAAATAACTTGTCTCCAAAGTCCAAATTTGCATTTTCGAGTCGCTTTCACTTCATGCTATCGGCTTCCGTCTGCTCCAACGCTTCACCCTCTTTTTCGTACTTGCATCTAGAACCAGCAGTTCATACTCCGTTCATTCAGGTTCAAAATGGCAAAGTTGTGAATCGTCATTTGTCCAAAAAATAGTTGTCTTTGTTGTTTGTTACCAGGCCTGCCATGATTAGAACACACACATGCATTTTGTATCCGAAGTAGAAACACACATTGTCGGACGTGCGCTGCTATGGAACAGGAAATCAATGCAAGGAAGAAGTCAGTCCAGCATTGATTAAAATTATTAAAATATGGTAAACATTGAAAATACTACATTGTTATGAACGTGTCTGTTACTGCATTATTTATAGACTAGCAGTGTGTATACGAAACGTTGATGGAGAGTTTTACAGTTGTCTAGAGCAGAGGTCCCCAACCGATTGGTACCGGGCCGCAGAATAATCTTTTATTAATTTTTATTTTAAAAAAAAAATTTAAAAAAAGTTTCATTAAATCAACATAAAAAACACAATATACACTTACAATTAGTGCACAAACCACAAAAAACTCCCTTTTTCATGACAAAAACGTCCCTTTTATACAAACAATTGTCTGCACAGTTGCTCTTGGGACCTTAAGCTGCTTTGAAATGGCTCCAAGTGACTTTCCTGACTTGTTCAAGTCAATGATTATTTTTTTCAAATCTGTGCTGAGTTCCTTTGACTTTCCCATCGTCGCGTTTGTAACCGTGTCTAAAGACTGCATTACAAGAGCCGTATTTAAATGGGCTCAGAGAAGTCAACAGGTGTCGTCAATCATAATCACTCACATGAAGTTAAGAGGCCATCCCATGGAGCTAATTTGATTTGATTGTAACTCTTCTACATCACCAAAATTGAAAATGTATGTTGCTGTATGTATACTTTTGACCCAGCAGATTTGGTCACATTTTCAGTAGACCCATAATAAATTCATAAAAGAACCAAACTTCATGAATGTTTTTGTGACAAACAAGTACAGGTATGTGCTCCAATCACAATCACAAAAAAATAAGAGTTGTAGAAATTATTGGAAACTCAAGACAGCCATGAAAATATGTCCTTCGCAACTGGATGTAAACTTTTGACCACGACTGTATATTCAGTTGTAACCTAAGATCTTGCAAGATGCCATTCCTCAGTTTAGCCCCGATTCTCTGAAACACCCTGCCAGAAGTGATGCAAAAATGTTAAGAACCTACGAGCACTGAGGCCCTCCTTTCCACCTGGACGGCATGCAGCAGCTGGACTGGGAACCACCGCAAGAATGGGCCTCTTCTCCTGAGGAGAACCTGGTAGAGAGAGGTGTAATAAGACCCAGCAAAGACCGAAGGGAGAAAGAGGCCAGTTGTCTGTGCTTACCGTCTTTGTCGTGACCCACAGCAGTGCAGACAGCTCTATCAAGGTCCTCAATCACCAGCTTGGAGACTCGAGTCAGGACTTCCATGATGCCACTTATTCGATCCTGCAGGATGGGCGTTATGTCTGTGGAGGTTTTCTTGAGGCAAGGAACTTCTATGAGCGTTGATTCCTGAATGAACATACAAAAATGAAAAATACGGTGTAATTGTATGTGTTTTTTCGGGTTTCAAAGCAATTACTTTAACACACTACATATAACCCTGGGATAATTTTTCCAAAATGTTACATTACTGTAAAGCAGTGGCTCTCTGTCATGCCACCATAGGGAGGACATTGTTTTTCACGACCATTCCAGCATTGAAATAATTAAGAATCTTAAAGGTCTACTGAAACCCACTACTACCGACCACGCAGTCTGATAGTTTATATATCAATGATGAAATCTTAACATTGCAACACATGCCAATACAAGCGGTTTAGTTTACTAAATTGCAATTTTAAATTTCCCGCAAGGTATCCTGTTGAAAACGTCGCGGAATGATGACGCTTATGTTGACGCGTGCTTGTGACGTTATTGGTTGGAGCGGACATGTACTCCCAGCACCTCTCACGTCTAAAAGTAGTCTGTTTTTATCGCATAATTACACAGAATTTTGGACATCTGTTTTGCTGAATCTTTTGCAATTTGTTCAATTAATAATGGAGACTATAAAAATGAATGCTGTTGGTGGAAAGCGGTGTACTGCAGCTGCCTTTAGCAACCGAAACACAGCCAGTGTTTCTTCGTTTGTTGTGAAGCTTTAACACAGAGCGGTCAAGCGAACATGTTTCTCTACGTCAACCAGCAAGTTTTAGGATGGGAAAATTGTGATATTAAGTCGGCTCTAACCGGAGACTTGAGTGGATTATGCGACCTCCTCCTGCAGTTGTCAAAAAGATAGCTGTGATCTTGGCTCCTCCATTGGCTTCTCTCAGAGACACTGGCGGTCACCGCAGTCCTCCGACTTTCAGGTATGACTTTATAATCTCACTAAAACACTATTAACACAATAAGCAGATAAGGGATTTTCCAAAATTATCCTATTAAATGTGTCTAGTAACATCTGAATCGCTCCCACTGCCGTCACCTGGAGCCGTCGCCTTTTCATTTTTTTAGTGTTTCACTCTAACTTTCCTCATCCACGAATCTTTCATCCTCGCTCAAATTAATGGGGAAATCGTTGCTTTCTCTGTCCGAATAGCTCTTGCTGATGGTGGCTATGATTATAAACAATGTGAGGATGTGAGGAGCCCTACAACGGCGGACGGCGTGGCGCAGTGGAAGAGTGGCCGTGCGCAACCCGAGGGTCCCTGGTTCAATCGCCACCTAGTACCAACCTCGTCACGTCCGTTGTGTCCTGAGCAAGACACTTCACCCTTGCTCCTGATGGGTGCTGGTTAGCGCCTTGCATGGCAGCTCCCTACATCAGTGTGTGAATGTGTGTGTGAATGGGTAAATGTGGAAGTAGTGTCAAAGTCCTTTGAGTACCTTGAAGTTAGAAAAGCGCTATACAAGTACAACACATTTATCATTACAACCCGTGACGTCACACGCACATCGTCTGCTACTTCCGGTAGAGGCAAGGCTTTTTTATTAGCGACCAAAAGTTGCGAACTTTATCGTCGATGTTCTCTACTAAATCCTTTCAGCAAAAATATGGCAATATTGCGAAATGATTAAGTGTGACACATAGAATGGACCTGCTATCCCCGTTTAAATAAGAAAATCTCATTTCAGCAGGCCTTTAAGTACCGGTATGTATTTATTTATCCGTGGAAACCACTGTTTACTGGCACTAACAGTCTGAATACAACAACTTGATATTCAACATACAACATACGGTCCAAACCTTGATAAGTTCAATATCAGAGCGGTTGTGGATATTCACTATGTGGGCCTGACTCGCTCTCAGCTTCTGAGCGCTTTCCTCCAGTTCAGAGAGCCTCGCCTGCGCCTCAGAGATGGCCGCCTCTTTTTGCTTCTCAATGAAGAGCTCGATGGCCTCCTGTCGGTCAACCAGGACTTTTAGCAGAGTGGAAAACCTGGCTGTTACCCGACTGGATGTCTGCTGAAATGTCTCCTGGTTAGAGCAAAAATAACCACAATGCTATATTAGGTACTACGTTATTGTAGGATATGTTTCATTACCTTATTTTTAACATTTCATTGATCAATTTTCATAGTAGAAACATACGGTTAAAATTCACTTTTTGTATATGATAACAAAATACCCCCTAACCTATCACTTGGTCTTCTCTAATAAAAAAGACATGTTTCAATGTAATGTATTATAGTCTATTATAGATTCATTCATCCATTGAAAGAAAAGGTATTCACAAATTTTGTGAAAGGGTTTCAGGTCGCAAAGATTTATGTTGTGCTGCGAAAAGGCTGTATCAGAGCATCTCCAATGGCAAGAAAGACTATACTTCCTTTTGCCATTGCATTAACAATGGGGCCTTGTCTGATTTCCAGGGAATTTGATTACAATCTATTGGTTTTGCAATGCAGTGGGGTTATACCAAAAAATGCAATCCTGAGTTCAGTGCAAACATTTTTCCAGCAATACTGGATTAAATTAAATTCCAGTATATTGTCATTTATACATGTAGAAATACAAGCCATTGAAATGTGGTTTAGCATCTAATCAGAAATGCAAGAGAAGCAAGTGCAATATACATATGTAATAAATTAAACTACCAATATACAGTGAATTACCATATACAGTAAGTGAACAGGTGGGAATAATTATACGTGAGTTACTTAAGGGATATAAACAGATGCATTTTTAGTAAACCGGTGCGTTAGGAACAAATATACAGGTGTGCTACATAGGTATGTACCAGAACATGTATAATGTGTTCTATATTGGTGTACAGATGTTACGCAATATTGACAGTATATTTACAGTCGTGGGCAAAAGTTTACATACACTTATGAAGGACATAACGTCATGGCTGTCTTGTGTTTCCAATAATTCCTTCAACTCTTATTTTCTGTGATAGAGTGATTGAAGCACATACTTGTTTGTCACAAAAAACATTCATGAAGTTTGGTACTTTTATGAATTTATTATGGGTCTACTGAAAATGGGACCAAATGTGCTGAGTCAAAAGTATATAAACAGTTACATACATTATCAATTTTGGTGATGTAGAAAAGTTACAATCAAATCAAATTCATTTCATGGCATGGCCTCTTAACTTCATGTAAATGATTTTGATTGATGACACCTGTTGACTTCTCTGAGCCCATTTCTTTTTGTTGCGTCTTGAGCACAGGACTGCTTCTAAAATGCCCATAAGATGTGGTACATGACTTCAGCTTGTTTAAAAACAGCAAAACACAGGTAGGAGCATGATAACATGAATGTGCAATAAGTGTCTCCGTGGTGACAAAATCCTCATTTAAATAAGGCGGTCTGCACCACTTTACAATTGCACGCACAGTCTTACTGTATGACACGTCCACTATTAGTACACGCTATTATATAGCTTGCAAACGCTGTTTAGCGGAAGGTATTTAGATCATAGTAAATTAGGCCCTGTGTCATGCAACAACTACTGCAGGAAGTTGTTAGGAGTTGTAATAATGAATTGACTAATCAAACAACAGTCAAAGGTCTTTCGTATCCTTTTTGATATGCTAGCATGTTTATTTTTTTTTACAAACAGTTACAGAAATACAGTACAATATGAATGTTATCTTTCCCCCTTGAGGAACAGTATAAAAATAAATCAGTCTAATAAATTCAGGCAAATATTGATACAAAGCCACGCACAACAGCACTTCCGAATTTCAAACAAAAGGCTCATTAATCAACCACTTCTTAATCAGGGCCAAACTGAGGCCACACTTTTTCCTACTCAGTCCTATTTTGTTCACTAGAAACGTCAGAGGACAATGTGCCAAAAAGTATATTCGGGCTTTCCTTCACTTCAGCAAGAAGCCCCTCCTACTTCTTGTCTGTGAATTCCTTCATTTTCCTCAATTAAATTTGTGTTTTCTGATTGTGCAGAGTGTGGGATCTCAGATGCATGGCTAATTTAAATATATTTTAATTATTTAAATAGGAGTGTAGACAGGGAGTGGCAAGTGGCACTCCAACATGTGCGTTTAATTTCCTGTTGATTGGGATTTAAAAAAGAAATGCGCTTGGATAGATGCGTGCACACACTTTAAAAATAAAATACATATTATTAAATAAATTATCTACCTGCCGCTAACGCCCTAAAATAAAAATTAAAAAAGAGTCGTAAAAAATAGTGATGATCTACCAACCACCATGAGATTGCTCATTGCTACTACAAACGTTTGTACATATTTGCTCATACACAATATGTTTCATTTCTGGAGCTTCACAGTTGCTGTAGAGGATATTCTTACAAGTACTTTGACATGTCTCTGGTCATTCTGACAATGTGTTATTAAAAATACAGTATTTACAAAGTTAATGCTATATTTCAGGACAAACTTCACCCTTCACGATTAGTCTTATTTTGACAAGCAGCATCATTTGCAATGGACATAGTCTATTTTTTATTGGTTACACATTTCTGAAATAGCCATCCATCCATTCATTTTCTACCGCTTGTCCCTTTTGGGGTCAGAGGGTGGGCTGGAACCTATCTCAGCTGCATTCGGGCGGAAGGCAGGGTACACCCTAGACAAGTCTCACCCTCATCGCAGGGCCAACACAAATAGACAGACAACATTCACACTCACATGCACTCACTAGGGCCAATTTAGTGTTGCCAAACAACCTATCCCCGGGTGCATGTTTTTGGCGGTGGGAGGAAGCCGGAGTACCTGCAGGGAACCCACGCAGTCACGGGGAGAACATGCAAACTCCACACAGAAAGATCCCGAGCCCGGGATTGAACTCAGGACTACTCAGGACATTCGTATTGTGAGGCACATGCAATAACCCCTGTTACACCGTGCTGCTCTGAAATAGCCATGTTTTGCAAAAAAAAATGTTGTGCAAAATACAGGTGTCCACTGGCCTTTGGGAGGTTCAAATGTCAAAGAAAGAATCTGCCAAAGTGGAGCACTCTTGTGTTTTTAGGAATTTGCTGCAAAAATGTTTTCCTTACGAGTTTTGAAATGAACTCACGGGCCCATATGGTGTCATTCCCAGGCCGCATGTTAAATATCCCTCCGCTATCTAAAAGTATATTTAATATTGTGGTTGCATTTTGCTGTAAGGGGTGTTTTGTGTATTTTGTCTCTCTTATGTAGCTCAACTAACCAAAATATAAGCAGGTTTTGGCACGATCCCCAACTGCATACTACAAACCCTGTTTCCATATGAGTTGGGAAATTGTGTTAGATATAAATATAAAATAATTTTCAACCCATATTCAGTAGAATATGCGACAAAATCAACATATTTGATGTTCAAACTGATAAACATTTTTTTTTGCAAATAATCATTAAAGTGCAATTGCAAGAAATTTAGGGATTTCAACATCTACGGTCCATGATATCATCAAAAAGTTCAGAGAATCTGGAGAAATCACTCCACGTAAGCGGCATGGCCGGAAACCAACATTGAATGACCGTGACCCCCCTCACTGTATCAGAAACTGACATCCATCTCTAAAGGATATCACCACATGGGCTCAGGAACACTTCAGAAAACCACTGTCACTGAATACAGTTGGTCGCTACATCTGTAAGTGCAAGTTAATGCTCTACTATGCAAAGCGAAAGCCATTTATCAACAACATCCAGAAATGCCGCCGGCTTCTCTGGGCCTGAGATCATCTAAGATGGACTGATGCAAAGTTGAAAAGTGTTCTGTGGTCTGACGAGTCCACATTTCAAATTGTTTTTGGAAATATTCGACATTGTGTCGTCCGGACCAAAGGGGAAGCCAACCATCCAGACTGTTATCGACGCAAAGTTCAAAAGCCAGCATCTGTGATGGTATGGGGGTGCATTAGTGCCCAAGGCATGGATAACTTACACATCTGTGAAGGCACCAATAATGCTGAAAGGTACAGACAGGGTTTGGAAAAACATATGCTGACGTCTAAGCGCCGTCTTTTTTATGGACACCCCTGCTTATTTCAACAAGACAATGCCAAGCCACATTCAGCATGTGTTACAACAGTGTGGCTTTATAAAAAAAAATAGTGCGGGTACTTTCCTGGCCCGCCTGCAGTCCAAACCTGTCTCCCTGAGGATCTACATAAAACAAGAATGGGAAAGAATTCCACTTTCAAAGCTTCAACAATTAGTTTCCTCAGTTCCAAACGTTTATTGAGTGTTGTTAAAAGAAAAGGTGACGAAACACAGTGGTGAACATGCCCTTTCCCAACTACTATGGCACGTGTTGCAGCCATGAAATTCTAAGTTAATTATTATTTGCAAAAAAAAATAGTTTATGAGTTTGAACATCAATATCTTGTCTTTGTAGTGCATTCAATTGAATATGGGTTAAAAAGGATTTGCAAATCATTGTATTCCGTTTATATTCACATCTAACACAATTTCCCAAACGGGGTTTGTACAACTACATTAATAAATTATGTTACATTAATACGTCAAGTTCAGAGGTATTTATTAACCAAAGTTTTCTTCTTATTTTATGTTATCGTGTTTTTATATGCAGATTTGCAAACATTTACCTTCCATTCATCCTTCTAAAAAATAGGAATTTTCATTTAATGTCATTTGACAATTACCTTAGCTTTGTCCATATTTTCAGTCAGGTTGTTAATACTTTCCTCCGTTTCTTCAATGAGTTTTGCCATCTCTTCATTCTTCTCTTCCAGTAACCGCTGCCCAGAAAACCCATTGACAAAGTAAGACACTTTAATATTTACAATTATCCCTTTATATAGTGTGAGACTCACACTGTATAAGGGGAAAAGTACATGCACTCCAAGTACACTCTGACAAACCTTAGCTGATATTTAGCACGATTTCTTTCTGGTTAATAAACCATGACATGATAGCAATGCCCAGATAAATGCAGTTGTTGGAGTTGTGAGCAGTATTTGACATTTCAATAGGACACTTACAGAACACTATACAAAGAAAGGTAGTGAAATATTTTTATACTTTCCATTACTTCTCATAACACAGTATTGCCCACATCAAAGTTATTTATTTCTTCCCATTGTAAATTATTATTATTATGATTAATGTGGCACGACTCTTCAAGCTTTTGCATGATTTTTAAAATTGCAAGTAAAACAGAACCGTACCTTTTGTCTCTTGCTTTCTACTTCCAACAGAACCATGTGATGGCCCTCACACTGCGAGATGGCGCATTCGCAGCACACTGAAATTTTGTCCCGTGTGCAGTAGTAAACAAGTGGCTTTCTATGGCGATCACAGGGCACGGATTCGGCATCTTCGCTCCCACCATCGCCGTATGATGTCCTGGTGCTGTTTACAGCTTCAGCGATACTTGACAAGGCCACATTACACTTAAGAATAGGTCTGATGTCAAACTTGTGATTGCAGGTGGGGCAGCAAGGTCTATTGTTAGACGTTTTGTCCCAATAAACTGTGATGCACTTCTGACAGAACGTGTGCCCACAGGTAGTTGTGACAGGAACTTTGAAGCATTCCAAGCATATGGGACAGGTAAGGTCTGAACTCTGACACTCCATCTCTGAAAAGAGAACACAATTGTTTATAGAATATACAAGAACAAACAAAAGGTATGTAGAGATGTCAGAAAGCAGTGGTTCTTAACCTTTTTCACTCTGTGGAACATTTTTTCAGCCAAGTACCCCATTACCAGAGAAGCTATATGCTGTTATTTATTGTAACATGAATAAAAAAAAAAACCTCAAAAGTAAAAATACATAGAAAATAATGCTGTCAAACCATTACGTGTTTTAATCAGATTAATCATTGGGTTGCTGTGGATTACTTTTGATGATTCACAATTAAATATCAATTTTAAACTTTTAACTTCAGTTGTAAACAAATAATTATTGTATTTCTGAATTAAACTATGTGCACTGAAAACAATGATGCATGAGAAAAAGTACATGGGTGCATATGAAAAAGTACATTCAGGGTTTAGGATAGTATTGCTTTTAATTTGTGACCGACACTTGGAATATTTCACAATTTACAATTAGTGAAGTGAATTATATTTATATAGCGCTTTTTCTCTAGTGACTCAAAGCGCTTTACATAGTGAAACCCAATATCTAATGTTTTTACATTTAAACCAGTGTGGGTGGCACTGGGAGCAGGTGGGTAAAGTGTCTTGCCCAAGGACACAACGGCATACTTGCCAACATTGAGACCTCCGATTTCGGGAGGTGGGGGGCTTGGTTGGGGGTGGAACGGGGGGCGTGGTTGGGGGCGGGGTTAAGAGGGAAGGAGTATATTTACAGCTGTTGTGTGCGCAGTTGTGCACTGCACTCTCTAAAAGCCGTAGATGTGATTGTTGCATATGCATGATTGATTGATTGATTGATTGAAACTTTTATTAGTTGATTCCACAGTACAGTACATATTCCGTACAATTGACCACTAAATAGTAACACCCGACCGAATAAGTTTTTCAACATGTTTAAGTCGGGGTCCACGTTAATCAATTCATGGTATAAATATATACTATCAGCATAATACAGCCATTACACAAGTTAATCATCATAGTATATACATTGAATTATTTACATTATTTACAATCCGGGGGATGGGATGAGTAGCTTTGGTTGATATCAGTACTTAAGTCATCAACAATTGCATCAACAGAGAAATGGACATTGAAACAGTGTAGGTCTTTCTTAGTAGGATATGTACTAGGATTTTTTTTTTTCCCCTTGGCCTCAGTCTGCACCCCCACTACAAGGCCCAGGCTAAGACCGATTTTTTTTATTTTATTTTAATCTTCTAACAGCGATCCTGTTCTGTCTCCCTGTAATGTTTGTCTGATCTTGAATGGGATTGTGCTGAAAATTGTAATTTTCCTGAAGGAACTCTCCTGACGGAATAAATAAAGTACTATGTAATGTATGTAATGTATGTAATGTAATGTACAGCGAGCAGAGAAAATAGTGAGTTCAGATAGCATAAGAACAAGTATATACATTACAAATACATTCAATTATTTACATTAGGTTATTTACAATCCGGGGAGATGGGTTGTGAATGAAGGAGGGTATTAGTAAAGGGTTGAAGTTGCTTGGAGGTGTTGTGGTCCACGTACAGTAGATGGCAGTATTGTCCTGTTTAAGAGTGTCACAACATTGCTGTTTACGGCAGACGAACTGCTCTACGGTAGACGAAAACGTGACTGCTGTTGTTGTGTGTTGTTACTGCGAGGACGTTAATGAAACTGCCTAACAATAAACCCACATAAGAAACCAAGAACTCGCCCTCGATCTTTCTACAGTTATAACGCTGTTTATATTGTGGGAAAGCGAACAAGAAAACAGGCTGTCCTCACTCAGCCTCCAGCTCCGCCTGAATTTTGGGAGAGAGGCGCTGAATCTGGCACCGCCCCATAAGAATAACATTTGCTACTATCTATTAAATCATTTTTAATTGCATATAGTATTACAACAACACACAAATAGATATACTTTTTAAATTAAATGGCAAAGAATGACAAGTACTTATATCAGAATGCTATTATTGCCCTTGGTATCAATCCTAGCGACAGCCTGCCCACTACATATATATATATATATGAGATAAGTAGTTGTCATTCTCTACCATTTAATTTAAAAAGTATATCTGTTTGTGTGTTGTTGTTAATACTATTATATTCATAAACACTCCAAAGGCTTTTGGACTCAATAGCCAACAGATATGAATAAGAGCCTATGGTCCTTTTTACACTATTAACTTTATTTAGGTTTTATTTCCATCCATACTTTTTCTACCGCTTGTCCCTTTCAGGGTCGCTGGAGCTTATCTCAGCTGCATTCGTATTATTTCATAAAATGAAATATACAAATAATTGTATCGCTTATACTGTCACATTATTTTCTTAATGAATTTGGTACGTTATCTGATTGAAAACCAAACAAAACATTTGTCCTGTGTTTTATTTTTGATTAAAACCCGTGAGAAAAATCTTGGAAGAATTTCGAGACAAAAGTATCGACAATAATTGTCGATACTTTGTGCTGTATTTACCTTGTATCGGATCGATATCAAATGTTGAACCCATTTGAGAACCAGTGTTACACACAGATAGTAAACACATTACAATAATACATTACCTTTACTTTATGTTGTAGGAACTGGCTATATCACTTCGAAGCCCTTGGTGGTAACAACGTGGAGTAAAATACGAGATTCCACTGAATAAACTGTGTGACGGTACAACAAAGCAGGTAGCAGTTCATCCTGAGGCACTAAGCTAGCCCACATCAACGTATCCAAGTGGAATGGACAGCTAAGGTTTACGTTAGCCGGGGCTTTTTGTAACAAAAACAATCATACTTAAACACACCAAAACCTATCATATATTCACATTTTGTCCGGCCTGAATTCAACATGCACAAGCAATATGAATCAGGAAAATTCGGGAAAAGAGCATCAGAACAGACCGACGAGCCGCGTCAGATGACTATTCTTCGATGACGACACAATGCCACGTTCAATGGAATCAAAAAAATTGTAAATCGAACATTTCACTCTAGAAGCCCTAATATTTATCACATCCTTCGAATAATAAGGAATATAACACTCAATATGTATTTGTATTTAAATATATTAAATAACGACAATACAAATGAATTACCTGTACCTACCTATATATTTTTTATTATTACCATTATTGCGTATATATTCTTACTTTCGCTGACTATAGTAAGGTTAGAGAGTTTTATGAAGGTTAATGTGTCTTTATACAGGTACTGAGAAAACGGACACTTTGCTTGTCCCCCCGCCATAAAGAATAAAAAATTACAGAAAAATAATAAAAGTAAAACAATAACACTTCCTCCCACCCGCCCCTTCCTAAATTGATGTCACAGTGGGTAGCAATGTACTGCCTTAAAGGCCTACTGAAATGAGAATTTCTTATTTAAACGGGGATAGCAGGTCCATTCTATGCGTCATACTTGATCATTTTGCGATATTGCCATATTTTTGCTGAAAGGATTTAGTAGAGAACATCCACGATAAAGTTCGCAACTGGAGAAAAGCCCTGCCTCTACCGGAAGTCGCAGATGATGACGTCACATGTTGATGGCTCCTCACATATTCACATTGATTTTAATGGGAGCCTCCAACAAAAACAGCTATTCGGACCGAGAAAACGACAATTTCCCCATTAATTTGAGCGAGGATGAAAGATTCGTGTTTGAGGATATTGACACCGACGGACTAGAAAAAAAAAAAAAAGTAAAAGAAAAAACGCGATTGCAATCGCGTTGCATTGAGACGGATTACGATGTTTTTAGACAAATTTACTAGGATAATTCTGGGAAATCCCTTTTCTTTCTATTGTGTTGTTAGTGTTTTAGTGAGTTTAACAGTACCTGATAGTTGGAGGTGTACGTCCACAGCCAGGTGTTGATGCGCAGTGTCTCAGGGAAGTCGACAGCAGGTGTACGGGAGGCACAAGCTCAGTTGATATCCGGTAAGAAGCGACTTTTTAACCACAATTTTCTCACCAAAACCTGCTGGTTGACATTCGGTTGGGATTCATGTCCGCTATGATCCATAGTAAAGTTTCACCTCCGTGCATTTTATACCAGGAATCACCGTGTGTTTGTGTGGCTAAAGGCTGAAGCTTCCCAACTCCGTCTTCTTCTTTGACTTCTCCAATATTAATTGAACAAATTGCAAAAGATTCAGCAACACAGATGTCCAAAATACTGTGTAATTATGCTGTTAAAGCAGACGACTTTTACCTGTGTGTGTGCGCAGCGCTCATATTCATAACAGCCCGTGACGTCACGTGTACACGTCATCATTACGCAACGTTTTCAAGAAGAAAGTCCCGGGAAATTTAAAATTGCAATTTAGTAAACTAAAAAGGCCGTATTGGCATGTGTTGCAATGTTAATATTTCATCATTGATATATAAACTATCAGACTGCGTGGATGGTAGTAGTGGGTTTCAGTAGGCCTTTAATTCCTCTTCATCACAAGCAGATAAAGAATCACAATTAACTGACTAATGGGGGTGTGGGGGGGGGGGTGGGTAACAGCAAAAATGAAAATCACAAACAACAACAACAAAAATAGAAGAGTTTAGGTAGGTGAAAATGTTCACTTACCTAAACTCTTCTTAAGGTTCATTGTCAACAATGAGTGTCCTATGGAGAAAATGCGATACAACGGACAATCCACTCAAAGAAAATTAAGGACTCAGCTGGAGCCCTAGTGATGAAATATCTTGACTGCAAAAGTCAATAGACTGATTTGGTCGAATGGTTAAAGTATGACTTATTGTTGTTATTATTATTATCTATTTATTTTTTTTGCTATTACTATTTTGATTTATTTTCATTTTCGATTTTCTCTAGTTCACGTTATGCGTCTCTCAATGGATGTGTGCGTGGGAGTGGGGTTGTTTTGTTTTGTTTGGTTGTTTTTGCTTTGTTGTGTGCGTTTTGTTTCTCCTGTGTTTGTTGTATGTTTGGTTGTTATTTTTGTAAAATAATTAATACAGATATTTTAAAAAATTTAAAATAAAATAAAGAAAAAAAAACGGTGAGTGTAACATTTATCCTGAAGTGTCTTTAATTTAGCTATGTAATTAATTATGTTGCAGACAATTTAATGGAATAAAAATGGGTGCGTCTAAAAATTCCGCTTGTAAAAATTTTAAAATTCCTATAAAAATTGAATGTGGAAAAAAATTTCAGTCCAGCAATATTCTGAGTGAAAAATCCATACAGAATAATTCGGCGTAATAAATTCATCCATCCATCCATTTCCTACCGCTTGTCCCTTTTGGGGTTGCGGGGGTTGCTGGAGCCTATCTCAGCTGTATTCAATTCACTCCAGAAATATTCAGTTAATGAACATCCATCCATCCATTTTACCACCGCTTGTACCATTCGGGGTGGCGGGCCGAGGGTGCTGGAGCCTATCTCATCTGCATTCGGGCGAATGAATGAACATTTTGCGTACACAACAATCAGTGCAGAAATACTCGTTGCTTCAAAACTCTTTAGTACTTAAGTACCCCTCATTGGCTGGTTCTGAGGCAGCGCCGATCGCTTCAAGTGAGTCTTGAGTTTTGAAACGACACATATCTGCACTGAATTTTAAAACACCGTAGATTTACAAACACGATTCACCTGGGGATAGGTTGATTGGCAACACTAAATGGTCCCTAGTGTGTGAATGTGAATGTGAATGTTGTCTGTTTATCTGTGTTGGCCCTGTGATGAGGTGGCGACTTGTCCAGGGTGTACGCCGCCTTCCACCCGAATGCAGCTGAGATAGCTAAGCTCCAGCGACCCCCCCCCGCGACGCCAAAATGGACAAACGATAGGAAAATGAATGGATGGATTTTTAAACACACATTTTTCTCAGAACTTTCATTCGCTTACATCAGAGGTGTCCAAACATTTTCCAGCGAGGGCCACATTGAGAAAAACTGAAGGACGCTAGGGCCACTTTTATACATTTTGTATATGAAAAAATACTTAAACCAAAACAATGTAGGTGAACATATCCCAACATTTGAGAAACACTTCTACATCTTAGCTTTGTGTTATAAATAACAAAGCAATAAAATCATTAATGAATATTTTTATAATGATTTTATTTGTATTTAACTGTGCTCTAAAGTAAGCTTGTATTTACTAATATTGCTATTATACCATCAACTGAAGCGCTTTTGATGGCTTTAGTACACTCAAAAACAAAGAAATGTGTACACTTTTTCATGACAGGCACACGGAAGTCATCAAAGACCTTATTCAGTAAGACGCTCTGGTTGTCAGACGTTTATTTTCAGGTCCCATTTATGGGGGATTTGGTCCCGTTGAATTTTTCATAGTTTTTTGTTCTAATTTGGGACCTGTTTAGTTTGTCTACAGAATGTGTCGCGGGCTGTCACGCCAAATTTTTTCTCCCTACAAAAACCTTACCCCCCCCCCCCATTTACTTCCGGGGTCATGATTAATACAGACGTTTTGTTAACGCTATATTATAAAAATATAACGCTATATAATAAAAATACAGACGTTTTGCTAACGCTATATTATAAAAAAATTTAAAAACAATTTACAAACACAAGCTATGGGATGAGATAAGAGGAAACGTGACCCCAGAAGTAAATGTGTCATCCCATAGCTTGTGTTTGTAAATTGTTTTTTAATTATTTTTATGATATAGCGTTAACAAAACGTCTGTATTTTTATAATATAGCGTTATATTTTTATAATATAGCGTTATATTTTTATAATATAGCGTTAACAAAACGTCTGTATTAATCATGACCCCGGAAGTAAATGGGGGAGGTGTAGGGGGGAAGAAATTTGGCGCAACAGGGCCAATAAAAGTCGCGCTGCGGGCCACAAATGGCCCCCGGGCCGCACTTTGTACACCACTGCCTTACACCGTCCGCATAATTTAATGTACAATTTTTTTTTTACAAAGTTTAAATGCTATACAAAATCAGTTAAATAAATCCAGCGTATTTTATTATAACATCCATAGTTTTCGGCACATTCAGAACGTACCAAATGTCAAAAACGATTTCGTATTTCTTTGTGAAATAAACGAGTGTAGGTCAACTACATTGGAACACCTCGGCCACCGTAGCCTTCTCCTGCATTCAAGATGGCGCTGAGTGCGGCGTACACAAGTGTCATGCGGAGTGGGCTTGATTTAGGGGTCAACAACATTCGGACTTTTGCCACATCAGGTATATATTAATGCCATTTCAGCACATCCGATTTGTCAACACGAACTGTTAGTAGTTTCGGTTCTTCAACTTCAGTCTATGTAATTTTGGGGAATCAAATGCAGCTAAGAGAGCTCGTTTTGTGTTTTCCTCAAATAAACAGGCGAAAACACTCCCGAGGTATAATCATGACATTACTGTCTCTTGGGTAGTTGATACAGCGAAATGTATTAGATCCAGTGATACCTATTGCATTTGATAAGTACTGCATTATTATATTAAGCTGAGATAGGCTCCAGCACCCCCCGCGACCCCGGAAGGGACACGCGGTAGAAAATGGATGTATATGTTGTAGGCACAATACCATCCATCCATCCATTTCCTACCGCTTATTCCCTTTTGGGGTCGCGGGGGGCGCTGGCGCCTATCTCAGCTACAATGGGGCGGTAGGCGGGGTACACCCTGGACAAGTCGCCACCTCATCGCAGGGCCAACACAGATAGACAGACAACATTCACACTCACATTCACACACTAGGGCCAATTTAGTGTTGCCAATCAACCTATCCCCAGGTGCATGTCTTTGGAGGTGGGAGGAAGCCGGAGTACCCGGAGGGAATACCAATGCATTCACGGGGAGAAAATGCAAACTCCACACAGAAAGATCCCGAGCCTGGATTTGAACTGCAGGACCTTCGTATTGTGAGGCAGACGCACTAACCCCTCTTCCACCGTGAAGCGGCACAATACCAATGTGAGCAATTTGTTTAATGCGCCATCTTTTTGCAAATTGCTTCCAGCTATATATTTGAAAAATGTGTGGTGCACATTTTGCAAATCAGTGGGCGCAAATACATGTTTTTGGTGTCAAAATAATGTATTAAATACTTATGTAAATCTATTAATTTGTAGTCAGGACAATATAACTGAGTATTGCCCTAAAATCAGTCCAACCCTAACCCTAACCACTATACTAAACTACTGACTTAACTACTACCACAACTTGTTTTACTATTTATAAAATATAATAATGTAGGGTTACTGACTAAACCATCCACAAAATATCATCTTAAATCTCGTCTTGCGATATGCAAATTGCTTGCGCACAATGGAAATGACGTATAATTTGCAAAGTGCGCGAGATTGGTGAAATGCTTACGACATATATAAGTGGAAAGATACGAGTGCACAGTAGGATATAGAACAAGGGCGTTAAACTCATTTTAGATCGGGGGCCACATGGAGAAAAATCTACTTCCAAGTGGGCCGGACTGGTAAAATCACGGCACGATAACATATAAATAAAGACAACTTCAGAATTGTGTCATGACCATACCAATGCTCTGTTCATTGAATTAAAAATATCATAACTGCACGATGGGGGCTTCACGGTGGTAGAGGGGTTAGTGCGTCTGCCTCACATTACGAAGGTCCTGCAGTCCTGGGTTCAATCCCAGGCTCGGGATCTTTCTGTGTGGAGTTTGCATGTTCTCCCCGTGAATGCGTTGGTATTCCCTCCGGGTACTCCGGCTACCTCCCACTTCCAAAGACATGCATCTGGGGATAGGTTGATTGGCAACACTAAATTGGCTCTAGTGTTGTGTTGGCCCTGCGATGAGGTGGTGACTTGTCCAGGGTGTACTCAGCCTTCCGCCCGATTGTAGCTGAGATAGGCGCCAGCGACCCCAGAAGGGAATAAGCGGTAGAAAATGGATGGATGGAAAACTGCACGATCTTGTTACCTCAATACTACTATTGTGACTTACAAACAGAGGTGGGTAGAGGAGCCAGAAATTGTACTCAAGTAAGAGTACAGTTACTTTAGAGATTTATTACTCAAGTAAAAGTAAGGAGTAGTCACCCAAATATTTACTTGAGTAAAAGTAAAAAGTATGTTGTGAAAAAACTACTCAAGAACTGAGTAACTGATGAGTAACCTGATTACGGCAACAAATAATGCACAAAAACATAAAAATAGCAATGAGCAAATTCAGAGCCAGGAATATCTCTTAAGCAACTAAAACAATATTATATATTAGATTAGGTAATAGTACATTAAAATAAAATAAAAAAAAATGCACATTGAGCCACAATAACTTAACAGCACCATAGCCTCAGTAGGCATTCATTGATTTGATTGATTGATTAAAACATGTATTAGTAGATTGTACAGTACAGTACATATTCCGTACAATTGACCACTAAATGGTAACACCCCAATAAGTTTTTCAACGTTTATCAATTACTTAGTAAATGACCAAGTCGAGGTGATCTACCTCATATATACATACACACACATATCATTTATACACACACATATCATATATACACACAAAAATCATTTATACACACACACATCATATATTTATATATATATACATATATATTTATACATATATATACATATATATTTATATATATATATACATACATTTATATATACAGTATATAATTTATATTTATTTTGCCGTTTTTGTTCACATGTTGAAGGTGTTTTAATGAATATACATGCATGTTTAACATATACAATTCCTATCTTTCATGAAGACAAGAATATAAGTTGGTGTATTACCTGATTCTGATGACTTGCAATGATTGCAATCAGACGTTCACGTTTTCAAATGGAGGAGAAAAAAAGTTCCTCTTTTCTGTCTACCACATGAAAGTCGTTGTTTTTTGGCATCTTATCTGTCCAGCTTCCATATTCGTTTGTATACACTTTACAAGAAATACATTGGCGGCAAACTCCGTAGCTTGCTAGCTTGTTTGCTCTGGCTTTTGGAGACTCTTATTTTGTTAGCGCAGGCGCGATGGAGTGGCACTTTTATTGTGAAGACAGGAACTATGCGATCAGTCTTTAGTCTTTTGACGGGAAGTACGGTTGAAATAAAAAGTGTCTTTTTTCCTTTACACTTTTGATTGATTGATTGAAACTTTTATTAATATATTGCACAGTACAGTACATAATTTGTACAATTGACCACTAAATGGTAACACCCGAATAAGTTTTTCAACTTGTTTAAGTCGGGTCATGTGACCGCCTGGCTCTGTTTGATTGGTCCAACGTCACCAGCGACTGCATGTGATTGGTGAAAGGCAGGCATGCGTAGATTGTACTTTGAAGCTCTGTCATTAACCAAAACAAACATTTATAGATCGATAAAAAAAAAGGAGCGACTTGCGAGCTGAATGTAGATAAATGGAACGGAGTAAAAGTAGCGTTTCTTCTCTATAAATATACTCAAGTAAAAATATGTTGCATAAAAACTACTCGTAGAAGTACAATTTATCCCAAAAGTTACTCAAGTAAATGTAACGGAGTAAATGTAGCGCGTTACTACCCACCTCTGCTTACAAAGCTCATAAGCGCATGCTGCCTGGTTGTCTATAGGAGATGTTCAAACCCAGAGAGAGTCCCTATGACCTCAGAGGTTCAGCTTTCTTTCAGAAAGCAAAAATAAGAACGAGCTTAAAAAGTAGATGTGTTTCTGTTAGAGGAGTTCAACTGTGGAGCAGCTTAAAATGTTCCAGTTCCATTCACACATTTAAAAAACACTTTAAGACCAATGTCTTGAAAAAAAAAATCACTCTTGAATCAACACTGTGGTTAATACTATGATTAATGTTTATTAAAAACTAAATGTGGGATATAAATAATAATAAATACTAATGGTAGTATATTTTTTTGTATATATAGTATATTATAGGTGCAAAGGTTTAATACGTACACAGGGATATTTCACATGTCTGTACTGTGTATATAATTGAACTATGTTCATGTTGTGTATAATGTGTATTCAAAAAATGCTGTGCAAAGGACATTTCATAATTTTCGGAAGTTCATTTCGTACTTGACATTGTTTATAGGGTTAGGTGCAATAAGTTTTCAAATTCAGCCTAAACCCTTTCGGTCTGCAACATTTTAATTTTAATTTTTCATTGACCAAAGAACAATAAACTTTAACTTGAAGAATAGATTGTTTTTTTTTTGTTTAAAAACAGAACAAGTACATTCTGAAAATATAATAAAATAGAATGCATTTCATTGTCACTATACACAAGTACAATCAGATTAAAAGTGACTCCATTACCAGTGCGACAATCTACAAATATGCAAAACATAGGAAGGAAATACAACTATCAATCAATCAATCAATGTTTACTTATATAGCCCTAAATCACTAGTGTCTCAAAGGGCTGCACAAACCACTACGACATCCTCGGGCAAGGAAAACTCACACCCAGTGGGACATCGGTGACAATAATGACCCAGTGGGACGTCGGTGACAATGATGACTATGAGAACATGATACTGTGATACTGATGATACTGATGACTATGAGAACATATGAGAACATGATACTGTGAAAGATCAATCCATAATGGATCCAACACAGTCGCGAGAGTCCAGTCCAAAGCGGATCCAACACAGCAGCGAGAGTCCCGTTCACAGCGGAGCCAGCAGGAAACCATCCCAAGCGGAGGCTGATCAGCAGCGCAGAGATGTCCCCAGCCGATACACAGGCGAGCAGTACATGGCCACCGGATCGGACCGGACTCCCTCCACAAAGGAGAGTGGGACATAGAAGAAAAAGAAAAGAAACGGCAGATCAACTGGTCTAAAAAGGGAGTCTATTTAAAGGCTAGAGTATACAAATGAGTTTTAAGGTGAGACTTAAATGCTTCTACTGAGGTGGCATCGCGAACTGTTACCGGGAGGGCATTCCAGAGTACTGGAGCCCGAAATGAAAAAGCTCTACAGCCCGCAGACTTTTTTTGGGCTTTGGGGATCACTAATAAGCCGGAGTCCTTTGAACGCAGATTTCTTGCCGGGACATATGGTACAATACAATCGGCAAGATAGGATGGAGCTAGACCGTGCGGTATTTTATACGTAAGTAGTAAAACCTTAAAGTCACATCTTAAGTGCACAGGAAGCCAGTGCAGGTGAGCCAGTACAGGCGTAATGTGATCAAACTTTCTTGTTCTTGTCAAAAGTCTAGCAGCCGCATTTTGTACCAACTGTAATCTTTTAATGCTAGACATGGGGAGACCCGAAAATAATACGTTACAGTAGTCGAGGCGAGACGTAACAAACGCATGGATAATGATCTCAGCGTCTTTAGTGGACAGAATGGAGCGAATTTTAGCGATATTGCGGAGATGAAAGAAGGCCGTTTTAGTAACGCTTTTAATGTGTGCCTCAAAGGAGAGAGTTGGGTCGAAGATAATACCCAGATTCTTTACAGTGTCGCCTTGTTTAATTGTTTGGTTGTCAAATGTTAGAGTTGTATTATTAAATAGAGTTCGGTGTCTAGCAGGACCGATAATGAGCATTTCCGTTTTTTTGGCGTTGAGTTGCAAAAAGTTAGCGGACATCCATTGTTTAATTTCATTAAGACACGCCTCCAGCTGACTACAATCCGGCATGTTGGTCAGCTTTAGGGGCATGTAGAGTTGGGTGTCATCAGCATAACAGTGAAAGCTAACACCGTATTTGCGTATGATGTCACCTAGCGGCAGCATGTAGATGCTGAAGAGTGCAGGGCCAAGGACCGAACCCTGGGGAACTCCACACGTTACCTTAACGTAGTCCGAGGTCACATTGTTATGGGAGACACACTGCATCCTATCAGTAAGATAAGAGTTAAACCAAGACAGGGCTAAGTCTGACATACCAATTCGTGTTTTGATACGTTCTAATAAAATATTATGATCGACAGTATCGAAAGCAGCGCTAAGATCGAGGAGCAGCAACATAGATGACGCATCAGAATCCATCGTTAGCAATAGATCATTAGTCATTTTTGCGAGGGCTGTCTCCGTGGAGTGATTTGCCCTGAAACCGGATTGAAAGGTTTCACATAGATTGTTAGACGCTAAGTGTTCATTTAACTGCTCCGCAACAATTTTTTCAAGGATTTTTGAAATAAAGGGAAGGTGAGACACCGGTCGGTAGTTTACCATGAGGTCAGGATCGAGGTTAGGTCTTTTAAGAAGAGGATGAATAACCGCTTTTTTGAATGCTAGGGGAACAGTGCCCGAGGAAAGTGATAAGTTTATAATATTTAGCACTGATGGACCTAATAATACAAAGAGCTCCTTGATCAGTTTCCCAGGAAGAGGGTCAAGTAAACATGTTGTTTGTTTTATTCCATTTACACGTTGTAACAATTCCTCTAATGTTATTTCCTCAAAACGAGAGAAACTATTTTGGAGGGCAGTATCCGCCGTATATACAATCGTGTCAGTGTTAATAGAACCCCGTTGTAGCTGGGACGCATTGTCTTTAATCTCCTTTCTAATGACTTCAATTTTCTTACTAAAGAATTGCATAAAGTCATCAGCTGAGTGGGTGGAGCTACTGGAAGGAGTCCCTTGTTGGGTTAGCGATGCTACCGTACTAAACAAAAATTTAGGATCGTTTTTATTACGGTGGATGAGATTTGAGTAATAATTAGCTTTAGCTAAGGTAAGCATGCGTTTATAAGTTATTAAACCATCACTCCATGCTTGATGGTGCACCTCAAGTTTAGTTGTGCGCCATTTGTGTTCCAGCTTTCTGCATAATAATTTCTGAGCTCTAGTTTCTTCTGTAAACCACGGGGTGCGCTTTTTTGGAGCCTTTTTTAATTTTAGCGGTGCTATGTTATCAATGGTTTCGCGCAGCGCGTCGTTAAAGTTGTTAGTGAGGTTATCAATAGAGCCCACATATTTTGGGAATGGTGCCATTACCGAGGGCAGTAGGTCAGCAAGAGTTGTTGTTGTGGCCGTATTAATGTTGCGGCTGCTGTAGCTGTTATTATTATTATTAGTTTGACGAACATGCGTCTGAACCTCGAATTTTATAAGGTAATGATCGGACAATACTTTAGTATACGGGAGTATCGTAACTTTGGAAGCGGTGATACCCCTGACAAGCACTAGGTCTATCGTATTACCGTTGCGATGCGTGGGTTCATTTATTATTTGTGTGAGACCACAGCTATCAATTATAGTCTGGAGCGCTACGCACGGTGGGTCCGATGGGGTATTCATATGGATATTAAAGTCCCCCATTATGATTATATTATCGGCGTGTGTCACTAGATCAGCAACGAACTCTGAGAATTCATTGATAAAGTCCGAATAGGGCCCTGGGGGGCGGTAGATAACAGCCAGGTGTAGAGGCAGCGGTTTGACAGACCTCATAGTAAGCACCTCAAACGATTTATATTTATTATTTATGTTAGGACTAAGGTTAAAGTTTTCGTTGTATATTAGTGCGACCCCCCCACCCCTTTTAAGTGGACGGGCAATATGCGCATGTGTAAAGTTAGGAGGACATGCCTCATTTAGCGCAAAAAAGTCATTTGGTTTAAGCCAGGTTTCACTGAGACCGATGACGTTAAGATTGTTGTCTCTGATAATATCATTAACTAACAACGTTTTGGGAGACAATGATCTTATGTTTAAAACACCTATATTATAGGTTGTGGGCTGTTTTAGGGAATTGTTGATCAAATTATCCGTAGTAGCAATATTAATAATGTTGTGTTTATTATGCCCATTGCGTTCAGTATAATTACGACCATATCTAGGAATTGATACGACGGTAATGTTCCGATTGTTTGATTGTTGCTTTGATAAACTGCACGCATCATGGTTAGCCACCTCAGTAACGGGGATTTTCCGATTGTTTGTTTGTTGCTTTGATAAACTGCACGCATCATAGTTAGCCACCTCAGTAACGGGGATTTTTCGATTGTTTGTTTGTTGCTTTGATAAACTGCACGCATCATAGTTAGCCACCTCGGTAAAACACATGTCCAACTCTGAAACACTCAAAGCAGAAAAAACTTGTTCTAATTTAACAGACTCCTTACCCAGACCAGTAGTCTTGCATCTTTCATCTAAATCCGTCTTCAGGATGGAGGGAAGTGGTGTTCTGTGGGGATTAGCCTTCTGCTTTGTTTTAAGCCCCGCTCGGCATCCGCGTTTCCGATCACACCGCTGGCGTCTGCTCCGTAGACGGCCCCCGCTGCTACTAGACTCCGCTGCTTCACAGGCCGCTGGATGTAGCCGCCGACGTATTCCCATGCTAGTTAGCATGTTTAGCACGCCCGCGTCTATCAGTCCAAAACGGCCCGATATGTCCATATCCAGAAGTGTCTGGCGGTCGTACGTGATCACGGAGTGACCACGATGCGAGCCAGCCATGAAGTCTGCAGAACTGTCCGGCATTTCCGCCAAATGTTCCATCTTTAGCAAGAGCACCGCAGTGTCGCAGCCCGTCCGGGCGCCGCCATCTAGTGCAAAAGGAGGTATGTTGCACAGTTCAGTCCTGTGAACGAATGTACTGAATGTGTTGTTTAAATATTGAATATTATATATGTATACTTTTTATATACATATATACAGAATCATTCAGACAGTGGGTATAAAGTAAAAATTGCACACAGAGAGCTGCTAAACTCTAAAATCAGTTCCTGTGAGAGTTCACCGTGGTTATGGCTTTAGGGAAAACACTGTTCTTGAGTCTGTTTTTCTAAGAACTGATGACCCTGTAGCGCCTTCCTGAAGGCAGCAGGTCAAAGCCAGGGTGGGAGCTGTCCTTCATAATGTTTGTAGCTCTGTTGTGGCAGCGGGAGGTGTAAATGTCGATGATCCGCTGTGCTGCCTTTACCGCTCTTTGGAGCCTCTCCATGTCTGCAATGGTGCAACTGGCGTACCATGCTGTGATGCAGTATGTCAGCAAGCTCTCAATGGATGATTGGTAAAAGGTCAGCAGCTGGTTGGAATCCGGATGGTGTGGACCCTCTCCCACACACTCACTCTTGATGTAGAGGGGGGCTAGGTCAGTGCTGTTTGCTGAAGTCAACGACGATCTCCTTGGTTTTCTTGGTGTTCAGAGCAAGGTTGGTCTCTGAGCACCAGTCTGCCAACTTCCGGACCTCCTCCCTGTAGGCTGCTTCGTCCCCCTTTTGAGATGAGTCCGACCACCGTAGTGTCGTCCGCAAACTTCACTATGAGGTTGTTGTTGTGGGTCGTACTGTAGTCATAGGTGTAGAGGCAGTACAGAAAAAAATGTACAAATACTAATGTTGGGTTTTTCTTACACTTACATGTTGCGGTTGATGGTGTTCTATCTTTATTTGTCGCTATTTATGCTTTCTGAATACATTATGTGATAATGTTCATCTGTCAACAGGTTAGGGTTAGGCGGCAGGCGGATCGGTGCGGCGTCTTCAGTAATGCGGACGTTGTACCTATCCGTTGTGGTGAAAAAGGAGCTGAGGCAGAAGGCAAAGCTCTCAATTTACCGGTCGATCTGCGTTCCCATCCTCACCTATGGTCATGAGCTTTGGGTTATGACCGAAAGGATAAGATCACGGGTACAAGCGACCGAAATGTGTTTCCTTTGCCGGGTGGCGGGGCTCTCCGTTAGAGATAGGGTGAGAAGCTATGCCATCCGGAAGGAGCTCAAAGTAAAGCCGCTGCTCCTCCACATCGAGAGGAGCCAGATGAGGTGGTTCGGCCATCTGCTCAGGATGCCACCCGAACGCCTCCCTAGGTAGGAGGCCACTGGGAAGACCCAGGACACGTTGGGAAGACTATGTCCCCCGGCTGGCCTGGGAACGCCTCTGGATCCCCCGGGAAGAGCTGGATGTAGTGGCTGGGGAGAGGGAAGTCTGGGCTTCTCTGCTTAGGCTGCTGCGGATAAGCGGAAGAAGATGGATAGGTTCATCTGTCAACTCGTTTGGGTTCATTTTCAAAATATCAAGATAAAAGAATAATATCAAAATCAAATTACAGGATATTATTTTTGTAGTTTGCTCGACTGGTGCACTAACGTGTTTTTTTTTTTTACATCCATCCGTCCATCCATTTCCTACCGCTTGTCCCTTTTGGGGTCGCTGGAGCCTTCTGTCGGAAAAGTTACAAACAATTGCTATTGTGACATCGAGTGGACACATTTAGAACAGCAGTTTCTTTCAGTCAAACATTTTGGTTTAAGTTTACACTTTGCATACTCATCCCGAGGGCCGGTTAAACCTGTCCGTGGGCCGTTCGTTTGACACCCCTGAAATAGAATATCACTTGGAATTGCTTTGTGGAAAATATCACACTGTATGTGAAGGTACTCTCAACAGGTCCTAAATGTACTAATAACAGCCTGTGCTTCTGCGTAACAGCATTCCTGTGTCGGAGGACTCCTCCGTTGGGTCCGATGCCAAATGATGACATTGACGTGACAAACATTGACGCAGTCGAGAAATATCGCAGCTACAACCGCTACTTCAGACATTCTGAAAAGGTGAAGGGAAAACCGGTCTGGTGGAAGACCTACAAAGAGTATTTGGAGAAGGACGATCCTGAACATGGTGAGAAATAGTGGATGATGGCGCTATAGGTATCCAAGCCTTCTTTGGTTAACAATCTCTCTCTATGTCTTTGTGTTTTGCAGGTGCTGAGCGAGTGGACATTGGACTGCCTCGTTATGCCTCTTCGAGAAGCAAAGTGGTGAAGGAGAGGAAACAAATAATAAAGGAGAACAAGAAGAATGTGGACCTGGAGAGAGCTTGTCGTCTGCGCACATGTAAGTTCATTAGCAAATTGGGGCGGCATAGCTCGGTTGGTAGAGCGGCCGTGCCAGCAACTTGAGGGTTGCAGGTTCGATTCCCGCTTCCGCCATCCTAGTCTCTGCCGTTGTGTCCTTGGGCAAGACACTTTGCCCACCTGCTCCCAGTGCCACCCACACTAGTTTATATGTAACTTAGATATTGGGTTTCACTATGTAAAGCACTTTGAGTCACTAGAGAAAAGCGCTTTATAAATATAATTCACTTCACTTCACAAAAGCAATGACACCGCAGATGTCACCATCGCAAAAAACTTTAAACAGTACAGACAATATTTTAAGTAACTCTGTAATGAATCAAAGCTGTTATTCCTTTCTAGACCACAAACGATCTGAGACTAAATCAGATGCGCCTCTGCTGGTTGCAGTTCGTTTTGCATCAGTTCCTTTAAAATACAATCAAACAATTTCATGCAATAGTCAAAACTAGGTTTGTGCTTTATAGACGATATATGATTTAAATTATATACTTTTGGCTGACGATAGAGCTTTTAATATTATTGTTATATTGTGAAAATGTATGTTAGTGACACATTCTTGCTGCGTCCTGCAAACTTGACAGCAACAAGCAAATGGCCGCGTCCTCAAATGTGGCATTCTTGCTAGCGGCTAATGTCTCTCGCAGTAAAAAGCCACTTCTAAGTCATCAATTCTCGCCTCCATGGCGACAAATACTACATACTTTTTACACGTACCATTATCACTGAAGGACGAAGAATAGCTAAACCTGCTGCAGTACACACTGTAGTAGTGTATGCTAACCGCTAAATAGGGCTCTTAAATGTAAACAAAGGTAGGCGGGTCTATACAAATTCCGACAGTAACGATGCAAAGTATTTTATCAGTATATAGTCAGATAGAGGTTGGATGGATATTTTTTCATTATCCAAAAATCTTTTGTCGATTTTGTTATTGTTTACATTAAAGTTAAACTCAGGAAATAGGTCCTTAATTGATTTTAAGGGCAAAAACCGAAGGTTTTGTATCCAAGCTAATAGTAGGGAATTATTTGAGTACCGTATGTATCTAATATTGTCACACTGCCATTGTGTGTTTTTGTCGGAATATAATTGGGATCAAAAGGGAAATAATTTAATAACATTGAACATTTCAGTATAAGCATTGGTATGATCAATACTGCCTTTGTAACTACTTGGTATTGGATCCAGGCCAAAATGTATAGTAAATGATTGTTATATTTAACACAAAGGTCGATAGAAGCATGTTACAACAGAAAGTAAAGGGCTATAAACAGTAAATTAACAAGTAGATTTAAAATAGTTTTGACAAACTAATACAACCGCAAGTTACTCCATGCCCCAGCAGCCAAATTAGAAACCTTTGTAACCCGTTTTGAAATGGTTCTATTATTTATATGCCAATAAATATGCTGTGAAATATTGTTATCACAAGAAGATGCAATGTTGATTTTAGGATTTCACCCATCCAGAGTCACAAGTCTAATCAATGATGACTATTTCTCCACTTAAAATGAATTTAGTTTCAGGAATTTAGTTCTACTTTAAGTCAAATGTTAACAAAAATTACTTTGATAATTATTTTTTTTTTTCTCTTTTTGCCCCCCAGTTAAGATATCTGTGGATCGTGTGCAGGAAAGGTGGGAGAATAGCAGCAGTCGCTTTCATGTAAAAAGACTGGCTGAACATTACGGCGTCTTCAGAGATCTTTTCCCCATGGCGTATTTCCTGCCGCTAGTCCCACTGCGGGTCTGCTACAGCCAGGGAACTGATGGCCAAGTGCATTATGGGAATCAGCTTACACCTACAGAAGTATGTCAAAATAATGGATTTTTTAAAACCTGTTTAATTGTCTTAATACTTATTTTACTTCATCACTCAGGCAGCATCCACCCCTGAGGTCAACTTTAAAACAGATGAGGGTTCCCTTTGGACCCTCTTGCTCACCTCACCAGGTTAGGCTGGCTTTTTTGTTTGACAATTATTTCATTTCTGGTGCGTATCAAACACATATTTCCTTTTTTCAGATGAACATCTTCTCGATAATGACGCTGAATACTTGCACTGGCTTGTGTAAGTATGTGATAATGTTTGTTGATGAACCATTCTAGCAGTGTCCCGCAACTTTTTTCAGCGACAAGCAAAAAAGCACTATAGTGTCCTTTTTAGCAAACGTCCCTCCACAGTGCAAAGCTGCTTTTAACTCAGCAATTCTGTCCTCCATTGTGACAAGAAAACTACATTTCTAACAAGTATCAAGTATTGCAGGAGGACAACAAATAGCTAAGCATGCAACACTGCACAGCAGAGGAGGATACAATAAGCTATGCTAACAGTTAAGCTAGAGCTCTTGAATGTAAACAAAGGTGGGCAGATTGATAACATTTAAAGTGCCAGTATCGGTATTTCTAACTATTTTTAGCCATTTAAACAGCCTTTCTAACCTGTTTCAGAATGTTTCTATTACCTAATAATAATGTATTGTGATATACTGTAAATATTATTATCACAGGAAGCTGCATTATATGTCGCAATTTCATTTTTAAGTAATAACACTCATCCCTATTGAATACATTTAATGTGTTTTTTTGCTCATTCAGTTTGAAAACAAAATATTCCCACAACTGGAAGTTTGGTTTTGCAATCATCTTTTTACCTCGTAATTATTGTTACCTTTGGTGTTTCTCACGAGCAAGGCTGTGTTTCTGTTAGAAGCTAACTCACAGAGATAAAGATTGTGGATGACTGACAAGAGGGTTCACTCCCTTCATTTAACGCTGCGGATAAAAGAATGGGTTCAGGTGCCGAGAGCAATGCATTGCGTAAACCCCTGTTTTGAAGCGAGAAACGAAAAAAACAAGGACAAGGCAGTTTATCAATGCCGGCAAACATGTTCAGGTAATTTTCGATAATTGTCCGATTAATTCCTATTCTTTTCTGTGTCATCATCAGATGTTTAGCTCAGTAACGCATAGCCACGCCCTCGTCTCAGGGTCCCACAATAAAAAGGCTGGCCTCTGAGGGTGGGTTATACAGGGGACAGGCGGTGATTACGTGGTCAGCGATATTATTTGTGAGACACTCAAAACACTCTATATTTGTTACTATAAAATATTTACAATTTAAAGCAGAGACATATAATCTAAGTATATGCAGGGGAGTGGAATGCCGAACAAAAAATCTCCTGTATAGGCTTTTTATTGGATAGCACCAGTAACATAATGTGCAAGCTTGCAGCAAATGACACATGTTTCTACAGTGGGAACATACCAGGCGGAGCCGTTCAGGCTGGAGAAGAATTGTGTCACTACCTGCCACCTTTTCCTGCAAGAGGAACAGGTTTCCATCGCTACATCTACATCCTTTTCAAGCAGGAGGGAGCCATCCACTTCCAGGAAGATATAAGACCGTCACCATGGTAACTAAAAAAAAAACCCATTGCCCACATTGACATGCATGTTCCTCCTTTTTGCAGTCCCGCAGTGCATCTACAATTAAACCACTTCTTTTTATTTTATCGCCAAAGGTGCGGTGCGCTCAGTGTTGAGAGGCTGCACATACTCTGATCAAGATGCAAAAAAATGCATACTTAAAGAAGGTTTTTTTTTATTCAAGAAATATTGAAAAAAAGAACGTGATTAAAAAATATAAAATTACACCAAAAAACATCAATTGAATTTGTTTCAATCAGATTTTTAAGTCCTATGAAACAGCTATAAAACATAGTTGCTCAATACACGGTTTGTCTAATATTTTAGATTTATCAACACCCAAAATGTTGACACACACACATAGGACGGGGGATTCTCGTCAATCTGTGCAGCCTGAGCACTGATACTGCAGCCGTAAGGGGAACTGTCAGTTTGCACGTCCTTCCCTCGCTAAATAGTGCTTGCAAAACAGCAGTGAATGTTGATAAATCACTTTGCGCCTTCTAATTAATAACTTCCCCTCCCAGTATTGTGGGTGTTTTGATGATCAACATATATTTTGCATGTTAATGAGGACAGACTCAAATCGGATTGCACACCTTATTCTGCTCACTTAACAGAAGCAATTCACTTTGCACCTATTCGTAGATCAGCTTTGCGTGTCCTACCAGATTTGCATGTGTTTTAGTACAGGCAAAATTTTAGTAAATCAGGCACCTAGTACACTGGGAATATTTTATCAGGCGATCCAATCGTTGACGCAAATGATTTGTATTTGAGGAATCACATTCATTTTAAAGACTTATTCTTTATTTGAGCGATCATGCTGCTGATTTAGACTTGGTATAAAACTGTAGAGGCGCGACCCTATTATTTGCAACTTAACAAGTGACATCTTCTTACAAACCCACAAACATTTTTCATTGACTTCTACCTTGAGCATTATTCAGTTGTATTGAATCTCGTAAAATTTGCACGTAACACAATGTATGTTCCTCTTCTTTTCAGCCATTCGCTAGCAGATCGAACGTTTAAAACGGTGGACTTTTACAGAGCGCACCAGGACAGCATGACACCTGCAGGGTTGGCATTCTTCCAGTGCCAATGGGACGAATCCGTCACCAGCACCTTTCATAACACACTCAGTGAGTCGCACTAATGACTAAGATCAAGTCTTACAAGATTATACTTTTGAAAGTTTCATCATGTCCACTTTACTTCTTTGCCTTTTGATGTGGAAATATCGGTCATATCTTCTCCTGTAGATATGAGGGAGCCAGTGTTTGAGTTCATCCGTCCTCCGGTTTATCATCCACCACAAGTGAAATACCCACATGGACAACCCCTACGCTACCTGGACAGATACAGAGATGGAAAGGAACACACCTATGGCATATACTGATGATCAGACAGACACACAAAATGACACATTACATTTGTTTCATATCATATGCAGAAATAAACTGTGAGGTGATCAAACTTTTTCGATGTTTTTGAGTTGAATTTAAACAATGCTTTTGTTATGAGTAGTTGTGTATCTTTAAGAAACCCTTTCCACATGAATAGCTCTGCATGAAGTCTTAAGTGAAGAAGATAAAAATCCTGAAATACTGTACATCTATTTTCAAAATTCCTATTCTTTATACCAGGGGTGTCAAAACTTGTTTTTGCAGTGATGGCCGCCCTCAGAGGGCTGCTTGTAACTGAATAACATATCGATATCAATGTATAAGGATATGCCTCATGATGTTGTTACAAAGTTGCCAATGCATTTAATAAATGATATTCTATACATATAATAAAAAAAAACCTGTAGATTTGCGGGAAAAAACTGGGGGATACTGTAAATTCTGGTGACAGAATTTACAGTGTTTTTTTTTTACAGCATATTACTGTATCACTGTTTTTTATTACTGTATCACAGTTCTTTTTATGTTAAAATTTAATGACTGAGGTGCCAGTTTCTTTTTACTGAAACATCTATCACCAATTTTACAGTGTACAATTTGATGGATAACTTCCCTTTAAGATATTTAAGTATTTATTTTAATTTTAATAAAATGCTTTAAACGTATGATAGTATAATATTTGTCACATCAGATTATAGTCAATTTTAAAATTGTATGCAACTGTATGCAGTACATGTATTTTTTTCTGTCAAAATGAAGATAGAAAGACATATTTCAATGCCTGTGCAGGTCATATGAAATGATGTGGTGGGCCCAATCTGGCCCCCAGGCCTTAAGTTTGACATCTGTAGTTTATATTGACTGCATAATTTGTAACATCTTTACCCATCTGTAGTGAAAACTACAGTACAACAATCAAGCAGTTTTCCTAAGAGAAAGATAAACAAATCATGAAAAATGCAATTGTCCATGATATAGTGTACAATTATTATCATGCATTTCAACGCATGAAGTGCATGTATCACTTAAGTATTTACAATATTTACAGATATTTTACCTTTAAAATATTACAATAATTGGAATATATACCAGATATATAATGTCAGACTTGGAACTGCAGGTAGTATTTCACTTAAAAAAATATTCACACTATTTTGACACATTTATTAAAATAAAAAAACTATATTCTGAAAGATTTTAACTCTGTTTTGAAATGGTAATACTGCATCAAAAATATTTTTTTTGTTTGAACATTAAATATATTGGTTGCTATATTGCACAAACACAATTTCATTGAGAGTTGATACTGTATATACTATAATATTACAGATAATTTAATGTTTAGGGAAATAAACAGAATACCGTGCACCCACAGCGCTGTACGGGTGACACTGCATGTATGGTATGGGTTTTATGTTTGATACATGCTTAAGTTACATTAAATAATATTTTCACAATTCAACATGTCTTTAGGGAGAAGCAGACCATATTTAATCCTACTCTTTCTCCATATCTATTACTGATTATTTATTTACATCATTTCCAATTTTTAGTTTGCTTACATTTTGTCATTCAAAATGTGTTTTACTTCCCACATAAAGAAAGACAGGAAGGTGTTGAAAAAAATTAAATATAAATAAAACGAGTAAGATATTCAAAAAAATTACACTACAGAGTATAGTTTCTGCGCTATTGAGGAACATGAATGTCATAATTACGATTAAAGTTTTATAAAACAGGAATAAACTAATGATGAATGGAATACAAATGGGCCATTAAACACAGCTGGGACATCGATAATAAATATATATGGGTCAAAAGTTTGATTGAATTGCACATTGCACAATTGTTCAGTAATTTCTTTCTGGAAATAGGTCAAATTATAACTTGTAGATCACATTAAAAGGATTAAATGTATTGCTAAAGACTGATTAACTTGGCATGATCTATGTTAATGTGAAGGTGTTAGTAACTTCAAGGTGCATCAAGGTTTTGTTCGTTGCCCTCTATTTCCTTGTCAAGATTTAATTTCATTTATTTGTAACAGCAGGACTGACAACAATTCTCAAAAAGTATACACAATACATTGTTAATAAATAAAATAATACAAGTACAATCTCATTATAAGATGGAAATTAGATCATATTAAATATTGATAAAATTAAGATTTAATGGTCACAGGTATAGTTAGCACTTTATAAAAGTAAAATAGCATGGCAGTGATTCTTACTTAAAGGGGATTATATTGCAGAAGAAAATATTTTGTCACAACATTTTGAATCTGAATGGATTTTCCACGATTATAATTTGCTTGGGAAGGATACACTATTCATACATTCCATTATGTCATATTTTATTTCAGTGTGATTTGTTGCAACTTTACATAAAATACATTTATTTGCAGAAGCATGTCTGTTGGCATGATGATGTATATCCAAGCTAAACACTAAATATAAGATAATGTCATCATACTAGATGTCTTTGACGACTAGGAGAGTAATTAAAGCCAATTAGGAGCAGCTGCTTCACCTGCTATAAAGACCACTTGTGGTCCCACTAACTTTCTGACTCTGGCTGGTGCAATGGACACGGCGTGGCTCCTACTGGTCCTGGTGCATACGGTCTTGATTGCCCAAGGTAATGCTTCTTGTTTTAACCCAACTTGTGTTTAAAATGTTGTCTGTTGTCTATATCAAGTCTTTGCTTATCTGCAGGCCCGTGTTTGACACATGATGGCACCAAAGTGAGACCCAATGGGGGACTTGACAAAGGAGGTGAGATATATGAGAAAATTATTGATAATGGACAAGGCAATTGTGGTTTTAAGATCGCTTATTTTTGTTGTATTACAGAAATGTATCCCAACAACTCCATTAAGAGGGCTTATGAATTTCTTCAGTCAATGGAGACCATGTTGGAAAAGCAAGTTAAAGAAGGTGAGAGTTAAGAGTATGGACAACTTGGAAAAAAATGTATCTGTCAAATGTTATAGAATGTTTAGAACTAAAGGTAATCTTCAAATTGTCTTTCAAATTGTAGTACAAATGGAAACCAAAGAAGTGGAAACCGAAGCATTGCTCGGCTTAAAAGACATTTTCCAAGTAAACAAGCTGAAAGGCCAAAATACAGTGACTGATTTATTTCAGCAAATGTCAAACGTTCAGAATAAGAACTTCACCCACAGCCAAAACCAGAGTCATAACATGGGTTACAATGTGACTTCTGATGACCACTCAAGCCACGGCCACCACCAGGGCGACATGGGCCACAATGTGACTTCTGATGACAACTCAAGCAACGGCCACGACAACACAAGCCACGGCCACCAAAATGACATGGGCCACAATGTGACTTCTGATGACCACTACGACAATTCTAGCCAGAGCGACATTGGCCACAATGTGACTTCTGATGACAACTCAAGCAACGGCCTCCACCAGAGCGACATGGGCCATCACCATGACAACACAAGCCATGGCCACCAAAATGACATGGGCCACAATGTGACTTCTGATGACCACTATGACAACTCAAGCAACGGCCATCACCATGACAACTCAAGCAAAGGCTACAAAAATGACATGGGCCACAATGTGACTTCTGATGACCACTATGACAACTCAAGCCACGGCCACCACCAGGGCAACATGGGCCACAATGTGACTTCTGATGACCACTATGACAACACAAGCCACGGCCACCACCAGAGCGACATGGGCCATCACCATGACAACACAAGCCATGGCCACCAAAATGACATGGGCCACAATGTGACTTCTGATGACCACTACGACAATTCAAGCCAGAGCGACATGGGCCACAATGTGACTTCTGATGACCACTACGACAATTCAAGCCAGAGCGACATGGGCCACAATGTGACCTCTGATGACAACTCAAGCAACGGCCTCCACCAGAGCGACATGGGCCATCACCATGACAACACAAGCCACGGCCACCAAAATGACATGGGCCACAATGTGACTTCTGATGACCACTATGACAACTCAAGCAACGGCCACCACCAGAGCGACATGGGCCATCACCATGACAACACAAGCAAAGGCTACCAAAATGACATGGGCCACAATGTGACTTCTGATGACCACTATGACAACTCAAGCAATGGCCACCACCAGAGCGAAATGGGCCATCACCATGACAACGCAAGCAAAGGCTACCAAAATGACATGGGCCACAATGTGACTTCTGATGACCACTATGACAACTCAAGCAACGGCCACCACCAGAGCGACATGGGCCACAATGTGACTTCTGATGACCACTATGACAACTCAAGCAACGGCCACCAACAGAGTGACATGGGCCATCACCATGACAACTCAAGCCAAGGCTACCAAAATGACATGGGCCACAATGTGACTTCAGATGACCACCAGAGCGACATGGGCCACCACCAGAGCGACATGGGCCACATTGTAACTTCTGTTGACCACTATGACAACTCAAGCAACGGCCACCACCAGAGCGACATGGGCCATCACCATGACAACTCAAGCCAAGGCCACCAAAATGACATGGGCCACAATGTGACTTCTGATGACCACTATGACAACTCAAGCAACGGCCATCACCATGACAACACAAGCAAAGGCTACCAAAATGACATGGGCCACAATGTGACTTCTGATCACCACTATGACAACTCAAGCAACAGCCACCACCAGAGCGACATGGGCCATCACCATGACAACTCAACCCAAGGCTACCAAAATGACATGGGCCACAATGTGACTTCTGATGACCACTACGACAATTCTAGCCAGAGCGACATTGGCCACAATGTGACTTCTGATGACAACTCAAGCAACGGCCTCCACCAGAGCGACATGGGCCATCACCATGACAACACAAGCCATGGCCACCAAAATGACATGGGCCACAATGTGACTTCTGATGACCACTATGACAACTCAAGCCACCACCAGAGCGACATGGGCTACAATGTGACTTCTGATGACCACTATGACAACTCAAGCAACAGCCACCACCAGAGCGACATGGGCCACAATGTGACTTCTGATGACCACTATGACAACTCAAGCCACCACCAGAGCGACATGGGCCACAATGTGACTTCTGATGACCACTATGACAACTCAAGCAACGGCCACCACCAGAGTGACATGGGCCATCACCATGACAACTCAAGCCAAGGCTACCAAAATGACATGGGCCACAATGTGACTTCAGACGACCACTATGACAACTCAAGCGACGGCCACCACCAGAGCGACATGGGCCATCACCATGACAACTCAAGCCAAGGCTACCAAAATGACATGGGCCACAATGTGACTTCTGATGACCACTATGACAACTCAAGCAACAGCCACCACCAGAGCGACATGGGCCACAATGTGACTTCTGATGACCACTATGACAACTCAAGCAATGGCCACCACCAGAGCGACATGGGCCATCACCATGACAACGCAAGCAAAGGCTACCAAAATGACATGGGCCACAATGTGACTTCTGATGACCACTATGACAACTCAAGCAACGGCCACCACCAGAGCGACATGGGCCACAATGTGACTTCTGATGACCACTATGACAACTCAAGCAACGGCCACCAACAGAGTGACATGGGCCATCACCATGACAACTCAAGCCAAGGCTACCAAAATGACATGGGCCACAATGTGACTTCAGATGACCACCAGAGCGACATGGGCCACCACCAGAGCGACATGGGCCACAATGTAACTTCTGTTGACCACTATGACAACTCAAGCAACGGCCACCACCAGAGCGACATGGGCCATCACCATGACAACTCAAGCCAAGGCCACCAAAATGACATGGGCCACAATGTGACTTCTGATGACCACTATGACAACTCAAGCAACGGCCATCACCATGACAACACAAGCAAAGGCTACCAAAATGACATGGGCCACAATGTGACTTCTGATCACCACTATGACAACTCAAGCAACAGCCACCACCAGAGCGACATGGGCCATCACCATGACAACTCAACCCAAGGCTACCAAAATGACATGGGCCACAATGTGACTTCTGATGACCACTACGACAATTCTAGCCAGAGCGACATTGGCCACAATGTGACTTCTGATGACAACTCAAGCAACGGCCTCCACCAGAGCGACATGGGCCATCACCATGACAACACAAGCCATGGCCACCAAAATGACATGGGCCACAATGTGACTTCTGATGACCACTATGACAACTCAAGCCACCACCAGAGCGACATGGGCTACAATGTGACTTCTGATGACCACTATGACAACTCAAGCAACAGCCACCACCAGAGCGACATGGGCCACAATGTGACTTCTGATGACCACTATGACAACTCAAGCCACCACCAGAGCGACATGGGCCACAATGTGACTTCTGATGACCACTATGACAACTCAAGCAACGGCCACCACCAGAGTGACATGGGCCATCACCATGACAACTCAAGCCAAGGCTACCAAAATGACATGGGCCACAATGTGACTTCAGACGACCACTATGACAACTCAAGCGACGGCCACCACCAGAGCGACATGGGCCATCACCATGACAACTCAAGCCAAGGCTACCAAAATGACATGGGCCACAATGTGACTTCTGATGACCACTATGACAACTCAAGCAACGGCCACCACCTGAGCGAAATGGGCCATCACCATGACAACGCAAGCAAAGGCTACCAAAATGACATGGGCCACAATGTGACTTCAGATGACCACTATGACAACTCAAGCAACAGCCACCACCAGAGCGACATGGGCCACAATGTGACTTCTGATGACCACTATGACAACTCAAGCAATGGCCACCACCAGAGCGACATGGGCCATCACCATGACAACGCAAGCAAAGGCTACCAAAATGACATGGGCCACAATGTGACTTCTGATGACCACTATGACAACTCAAGCCACCACCAGAGCGACATGGGCTACAATGTGACTTCTGATGACCACTCTGACAACTCAAGCAACGGCCACCACCAGAGTGACATGGGCCATCACCATGACAACTCAAGCCAAGGCTACCAAAATGACATGGGCCACAATGTGACTTCTGATGACCACTATGACAACTCAAGCAACGGCCACCACCTGAGCGAAATGGGCCATCACCATGACAACGCAAGCAAAGGCTACCAAAATGACATGGGCCACAATGTGACTTCAGATGACCACTATGACAACTCAAGCAACAGCCACCACCAGAGCGACATGGGCCACAATGTGACTTCTGATGACCACTATGACAACTCAAGCAATGGCCACCACCAGAGCGACATGGGCCATCACCATGACAACGCAAGCAAAGGCTACCAAAATGACATGGGCCACAATGTGACTTCTGATGACCACTATGACAACTCAAGCCACCACCAGAGCGACATGGGCTACAATGTGACTTCTGATGACCACTCTGACAACTCAAGCAACGGCCACCACCAGAGTGACATGGGCCATCACCATGACAACTCAAGCCAAGGCTACCAAAATGACATGGGCCACAATGTGACTTCTGATGACCACTATGACAACTCAAGCAACGGCCATCACCATGACAACACAAGCAAAGGCTACCAAAATGACATGGGCCACAATGTGACTTCTGATGACCACTATGACAACTCAAGCAACGGCCACCACCTGAGCGAAATGGGCCATCACCATGACAACGCAAGCAAAGGCTACCAAAATGACATGGGCCACAATGTGACTTCAGATGACCACTATGACAACTCAAGCAACAGCCACCACCAGAGCGACATGGGCCACAATGTGACTTCTGATGACCACTATGACAACTCAAGCAACGGCCACCACCAGAGTGACATGGGCCATCACCATGACAACTCAAGCAAAGGCTACCAAAATGACATGGGCCACAATGTGACTTCAGACGACCACTATGACAACTCAAGCAACAGCCACCACCAGAGCGACATGGGCCACAATGTGACTTCTGATGACCACTATGACAACTCAAGCAATGGCCACCACCAGAGCGACATGGGCCATCACCATGACAACTCAAGCCAAGGCTACCAAAATGACATGGGCCACAATGTGACTGACCACTATGACAACTCAAGCCACCACCAGAGCGACATGGGCTACAATGTGACTTCTGATGACCACTCTGACAACTCAAGCAACGGCCACCACCAGAGTGACATGGGCCATCACCATGACAACTCAAGCAAAGGCTACCAAAATGACATGGGCCACAATGTGACTTCTGATGACCACTATGACAACTCAAGCAATGGCCACCACCAGAGCGACATGGGCCACAATGTGACTTCTGATGACCACTATGACAACTCAAGCAATGGCCACCACCAGAGCGACATGGGCCATCACCATGACAACTCAAGCCAAGGCTACCAAAATGACATGGGCCACAATGTGACTTCTGATGACCACTCAAGCCACCACCAGAGCGACATGGGCCACAATGTGACTTCTGATGACCACTATGACAACTCAAGCCACCAGCAGAGCGACATGGGTCACAATGTGACGTCTGATGACCACTATGACAACTCAAGCCACCACCAGAGCGACATGGGCCACAATGTGACTTCTGATGACCACTATGACAACTCAAGCCACCACCAGAGCGACATGGGCCACAATGTGACTTCTGATGACCACTATGACAACTCAAGCCACCACCAGAGCGACATGGGCCATCACCATGACAACTCAAGCAAAGGCTACCAAAATGACATGGGCCACAATGTGACTTCTGATGACCACTATGACAACTCAAGCCACCACCAGAATGACATGGGCCATCACCATGACAACTCAAGCCAAGGCTACCAAAATGACATGGGCCACAATGTGACTTCTGATGACCACTCAAGCCACCACCAGAGCGACATGGGCCACAATGTGACTTCTGATGACCACTATGACAACTCAAGCCACCACCAGAGCGACATGGGCCACAATGTGACTTCTGATGACCACTATGACAACTCAAGCAATGGCCACCACCAGAGCGACATGGGCCACAATGTGACTTCTGATGACCACTATAACAACTCAAGCCACCACCAGAGCGACATGGGCCATCACCATGACAACTCAAGCCAAGGCTACCAAAATGACATGGGCCACAATGTGACTTCTGATGACCACTATGACAACTCAAGCAATGGCCACCACCAGAGCGACATGGGCCATCACCATGACAACTCAAGCCAAGGCTACCAAAATGACATGGGCCACAATGTGACTTCTGATGACAACTCAAGCAACAGCCACCACCAGAGCGACATGGGCCACAATGTGACTTCTGATGACCACTATGACAACTCAAGCCACCACCAGAGCGACATGGGCCACAATGTGACTTCTGATGACCACTATGACAACTCAAGCCACCACCAGAGCGACATGGGCCATCACCATGACAACTCAAGCCACCACCAGAGCGACATGGGCCACAATGTGACTTCTGATGACCACTATGACAACTCAAGCCACCACCAGAGCGACATGGGCCATCACCATGACAACTCAAGCCACCACCAGAGCGACATGGGCCATCACCATGACAACTCAAGCCAAGGCTACCAAAATGACATGGGCCACAATGTGACTTCTGATGACAACTCAAGCAACAGCCACCACCAGAGCGACATGGGCCACAATGTGACTTCTGATGACCACTATGACAACTCAAGCCACCACCAGAGCGACATGGGCCATCACCATGACAACTCAAGCCACCACCAGAGCGACATGGGCCACAATGTGACTTCTGATGACCACTATGACAACTCAAGCCACCACCAGAGCGACATGGGCCATCACCATGACAACTCAAGCCACCACCAGAGCGACATGGGCCACAATGTGACTTCTGATGACCACTATGACAACTCAAGCCACCACCAGAGCGACATGGGCCACAATGTGACTTCTGATGACCACTCAAGCCACCACCAGAGCGACATGGGCCACAATGTGACTTCTGATGACCACTATGACAACTCAAGCCACCACCAGAGCGACATGGGCCACAATGTGACTTCTGATGACCACTATGACAACTCAAGCAATGGCCACCACCAGAGCGACATGGGCCACAATGTGACTTCTGATGACCACTATAACAACTCAAGCCACCACCAGAGCGACATGGGCCATCACCATGACAACTCAAGCCAAGGCTACCAAAATGACATGGGCCACAATGTGACTTCTGATGACCACTATGACAACTCAAGCCACCACCAGAGCGACATGGGCCACAATGTGACTTCTGATGACCACTATGACAACTCAAGCAATGGCCACCACCAGAGCGACATGGGCCACAATGTGACTTCTGATGACCACTATAACAACTCAAGCCACCACCAGAGCGACATGGGCCATCACCATGACAACTCAAGCCAAGGCTACCAAAATGACATGGGCCACAATGTGACTTCTGATGACCACTATGACAACTCAAGCCACCACCAGAGCGACATGGGCCACAATGTGACTTCTGATGACCACTATAACAACTCAAGCCACCACCAGAGCGACATGGGCCATCACCATGACAACTCAAGCCAAGGCTACCAAAATGACATGGGCCACAATGTGACTTCTGATGACCACTATGACAACTCAAGCCACCACCAGAGCGACATGGGCCACAATGTGACTTCTGATGACCACTATGACAACTCAAGCCACCACCAGAGCGACATGGGCCACAATGTGACTTCTGATGACCACTATGACAACTCAAGCCACCACCAGAGCGACATGGGCCATCACCATGACAACTCAAGCAAAGGCTACCAAAATGACATGGGCCACAATGTGACTTCTGATGACAACTCAAGCAACAGCCACCACCAGAGCGACATGGGCCACAATGTGACTTCTGATGACCACTATGACAACTCAAGCCACCACCAGAGCGACATGGGCCATCACCATGACAACTCAAGCAAAGGCTACCAAAATGACATGGGCCACAATGTGACTTCTGATGACAACTCAAGCAACAGCCACCACCAGAGCGACATGGGCCACAATGTGACTTCTGATGACCACTATGACAACTCAAGCCACCACCAGAGCGACATGGGCCATCACCATGACAACTCAAGCCACCACCAGAGCGACATGGGCCACAATGTGACTTCTGATGACCACTATGACAACTCAAGCCACCACCAGAGCGACATGGGCCATCACCATGACAACTCAAGCCACCACCAGAGCGACATGGGCCACAATGTGACTTCTGATGACCACTATGACAACTCAAGCCACCACCAGAGCGACATGGGCCACAATGTGACTTCTGATGACCACTATGACAACTCAAGCCACCACCAGAGCGACATGGGCCATCACCATGACAACTCAAGCCACCACCAGAGCGACATGGGCCACAATGTGACTTCTGATGACCACTATGACAACTCAAGCCACCACCAGAGCGACATGGGCCATCACCATGACAACTCAAGCCACCACCAGAGCGACATGGGCCACAATGTGACTTCTGATGACCACTATGACAACTCAAGCCACCACCAGAGCGACATGGGCCACAATGTGACTTCTGATGACCACTCAAGCCACCACCAGAGCGACATGGGCCACAATGTGACTTCTGATGACCACTATGACAACTCAAGCCACCACCAGAGCGACATGGGCCACAATGTGACTTCTGATGACCACTATGACAACTCAAGCAATGGCCACCACCAGAGCGACATGGGCCACAATGTGACTTCTGATGACCACTATAACAACTCAAGCCACCACCAGAGCGACATGGGCCATCACCATGACAACTCAAGCCAAGGCTACCAAAATGACATGGGCCACAATGTGACTTCTGATGACCACTATGACAACTCAAGCCACCACCAGAGCGACATGGGCCACAATGTGACTTCTGATGACCACTATGACAACTCAAGCAATGGCCACCACCAGAGCGACATGGGCCACAATGTGACTTCTGATGACCACTATAACAACTCAAGCCACCACCAGAGCGACATGGGCCATCACCATGACAACTCAAGCCAAGGCTACCAAAATGACATGGGCCACAATGTGACTTCTGATGACCACTATGACAACTCAAGCCACCACCAGAGCGACATGGGCCACAATGTGACTTCTGATGACCACTATGACAACTCAAGCCACCACCAGAGCGACATGGGCCACAATGTGACTTCTGATGACCACTATGACAACTCAAGCCACCACCAGAGCGACATGGGCCATCACCATGACAACTCAAGCAAAGGCTACCAAAATGACATGGGCCACAATGTGACTTCTGATGACAACTCAAGCAACAGCCACCACCAGAGCGACATGGGCCACAATGTGACTTCTGATGACCACTATGACAACTCAAGCCACCACCAGAGCGACATGGGCCACAATGTGACTTCTGATGACCACTATGACAACTCAAGCCACCACCAGAGCGACATGGGCCATCACCATGACAACTCAAGCCACCACCAGAGCGACATGGGCCACAATGTGACTTCTGATGACCACTATGACAACTCAAGCCACCACCAGAGCGACATGGGCCATCACCATGACAACTCAAGCCACCACCAGAGCGACATGGGCCACAATGTGACTTCTGATGACCACTATGACAACTCAAGCCACCACCAGAGCGACATGGGCCATCACCATGACAACTCAAGCCACCACCAGAGCGACATGGGCCACAATGTGACTTCTGATGACCACTATGACAACTCAAGCCACCACCAGAGCGACATGGGCCACAATGTGACTTCTGATGACCACTATGACAACTCAAGCAACGGCCACCAAGAGAGCGACATGGGTCATCACCATGACAACTCAAGCCAAGGCTAGTTGAGTTGGGCCACAAGGTGAAATTTAAAGTGCAACATCAATAGGAGCAGTAATGTGACTATGTGCAATGTTCATAACAAAATGGAGATGTATGGTGGCAGGAAAAGTATTTATGAAATTTGTATATAAAAATAAACAATTTCCATCCAATTTTTATGCATTGCTTTTTAATTTTGAGGTGAAAGTTAACTTGATACTTTTTTATACATCTGTTTAAGGTTTTAAAGTTTTCTGTTTAGACTGTTAAAACAATCTAGGATAAATACACTTAAGTACTTGCTTCCTGATCAAGAGAAAATGTCCCCCAAAAACAGATATGCCCATTAAGTACTCTTTATTTCAACCATTTAGTTAATTTTATCCATATAGCACATTTAAAAAAAAAAAAACGGCCAAATTGCTGTACAGACAAGAGGGGCACAGTATCATGTGGGATGAATAAAATACAGTACTAAAAGATACCTTCAAAGAAGTGATGGTTATATTACCTAAAATGTAATAAAACTAAACATTTTAACTGGATTTGAATGCCGGGGAGCTACTATGTTTAGCACAGATTTAAATTGGCTCAGACTGGGAGGACTTCCGAGTGAAAGGTTGTTCCATAGTCTGGGCCCTGCCACTGAAGACTACTTTGTTTTTGGCCTACTTTTTGGGGCAGTAAGTAGGATCTAGTCTGAAGACAGTCATGCTGGGACAATAAGGTTGCAGCAGCTGAATAAGATAGGGCGGGGCTTCTTGGTGTAGGCATTTATAAAGTATAATTTTTAAATTATCTCTAAAAGTAACAGTTAGTGAAGGGAAGCCAGTCGAGGGGTAATGTTTTCACGTCGTTTGGTTTTGGTTAGAAGGCTAGCAGCAGAGTTCTTTAAACTTAAATTCAAACTGACAAGTACATCATACACAGGGACTCAAACCTGCATTAAAAAATTCAGGAGCCAAACTCAAAACGGTAGGAATAATTTTTCTTCCTGTTGCAGCTTTGGTCAAAAGTACCAATTTTACTGGACTACACATTTACGGTTTTTATGTTTCATCAAACTCAATTTAATGCAAATACAACTATTTCTTTTAATATTTGACATGATCTTGACACTCTTCAATTTGGGTCAAGGTTTGTCTTTGTCAAAATGTGATACAGCTTAGTGAAGTCACTAAGCTGTATCCGGTGGTCACATCCAGGCAAGTTGCAGCATTTCTTCCACGGTCAGCATTTTTTCTCTGGGCTTTCCTGTCGACCCACCCCTCGTTGTCTCCACACGGTCAATCTTCTCCCAGCCCGAAAAGGTTACAGGCTTAATTTCTACAGAGACAATAAAACGAAACAATGTGATGCCATTTGAAAGAATATACAGTACAAAGTAGGATTTTGCAATCCTGCTGAAATAATGTGACTAACATTGACAATTATATGAAATAAGTAAAATGTCAGTCACTCTTGTATAGTCGACTAGAAGTGTATACTGTTTAGTGCATTTTTAATGTATGAGGCAAAGGTGGAATACAGAATTCCTAGACACCAACCACCACCCATGTATTGTAAAAAAGTGAATAGATGAGCCCATAAAAAACCCTTAATCTCATCCTTTCAAAGCATCTACTTGCTTAAATCTTGAAATATCTTCTAGGACAGCGCCCTCTGTTGGATTTACAGCGGCAGCACTCTCAAATCCATCCATCCATCTCCTACCGCTTGTCCTTCTCGGGGTTGCATGGGGTACTGGAGCCTATCCCAGCTGCACTCGGGCGGAAGGCAAGGTACACCCAGGACAAGTCGCCACCTCATCGCGGGGTCATCACAGTCAACATTCACACTCGCACCCTGCCGTCAATTTAGTGTTGCTTATCAACCTATCCCCCAGCTGCATGTCTTTGGAGGTAGGAAGGAGCCGGAGTACCCGTAGGGAACCCGCGCAGTCAAACCACTTGTTTAAATTACAATTTAAAAATATATTCATTCAAAACCGAGGGAAACAAAGTCAATACCAACTGCAAATATATAGATATATTCAAGTAAAATACCTCTCTTTTCAAGCAGATTTGTGATTTTTTGGGCACCGGATTTATCAGCAGAAAGGTCCAATTTTCCCGAGTCCATGTCTTCAATTAGGGATCGTGCAGTTTCAAAACTATTATTCATAGTAGTGGCTATCACGCCAGTTGGGCCAGTTTTAAGCCAGCCACTGCAGTAAAGACCTAGATAAATAAAAAAAATAAAGCAAGGAATAATTTGACACATGCTTACTTATCTTTCTGATTTTAGCTCACTTGGTGCTGTATTTTTATAAAAGTACCTGCAGCTTGTTGAACACGGCCCATTAGGTTCGGGACTATAGCTTTTTGAGAGTCAAACGGCACTGATGGGTCAATGAGGAGGCTCTTGTACCCAATGCTGCTGATGACAAGGCCGCAGGTCACGTCCTCCACTTCGCCAGTGAGCACTGCACGCGCTGCCTCACCTGAACCCTGATGTTAGACATGTCAATTCAGCAATCATCAATCCAAGAAAAATGAAAAGGAAAATCAGTTTACCTCCAGTTTGTTGACTGCCAGGCGGATGCCAGCCGTCCTGGTGCCATCATCACTTGGAAGGACCTGGACTGGGCTCCGGAAGAATCGAAATCCCCAACTGCGTGAAGCCTTATTACTTTTTTCCTGCTCTTTTTCTGCTGGAAGCTCAATGGCTGCCTTCAACATCAACTCTGTGAGACGCTTTCGTGGTCTTGGTAAATCTGAAACAGCCATAGTGTAGGCAGTTTGTTTTTTTTCTGATATCAAACTAAATGTACCTCCTAGTGTGTATATATAATTTTTGACAACCAAGATTTAACTAAACAAAATCTGGTGTAACTTTTATACGAAATCCAGGTTAATTGGTACCTTTTCAACTAAAGTAAATATTTTTATTTCTTCTTACACTGTATTTTGCTGTGGTTAACCTTTTCTTTAACTTTAACCTTTGTGTTACAGTTAAAGATACAAAATGACTTATCACGCCATTGTCATTCCTGAGTAAAAAGTGTTTTTTTGTGTTAATATTAACAGTAAACTGCATCTGACATTTGCAAGACTAATTCCGGGGTCTGAATATCGTTTTTATTGAGGGCCATGTCGCAGTTATGGCTGCCATTTTGAAATGCTTGTAACACAGTCAATTTTGGAATAATATCATGAGGCAATTAAACATTATTATTCACATGTATTCAGTGTTACAAGCATTTCAAAATGGCAGCCATAACTGCGACGTGGCCCTCAATAAAAACGATATTCAGACCCCGGAATTAGTCTTGACCCCCGGAATTAGTCTTGATTATGCATTTGATTATGTTATGCATGTTATTGAATTTTTATTCCATACACATTAATCGATAACTTCCTTTGAAATCATAAGCCGGGGTGACTAGCAGAATTTAATAATGTTTATGTTAAAAGAAAAATGCTTGAAATATAAGTTAATGAAATGTTTGTGGCATGATCAGAGATGCAATTGCATACATGCACATTTTCTGTCAAAATTGAAAGAACAAATACATTTTATTGAAGTGCTTTTTTGACACACACTATTTCGAAGCTTTCGCAGGCCACATAACATGATGTGACGATCCAGATCTGGCCTTAGGGCCGAGAGTTTGACACCTGTAAACTATCTGATACTTAAAGCAATACTTGAAATTACTCCCAAATTGCATTTTACCATTGATTTTACTATACACAAGTCTAAACACATAATAAACACATCTAATACTTACTAAAAAATAACATTGAATCAATAATAATTGCTATATTTTTTAACAAAGAACATTTTTTAAATCTAATAATATATAAATACAATATTATTTGTAATACTATAAAAAAACTATTAAAATATACAAATTAGAAAATATAATATAAATATTTATATTATTTATCTATATTAAGTACATTGAAATAAATGCATGTCTTTGAGTGTGTGTTTTTATATACTATATACTGCAATGTATTTAATTTTACAATATGGTATATGTATTTTTGTCTCTTTCCAGGTTTTATGTAATACCCTGAAGAAAGGAACAGGACTATCTTCTGAAACTAGCATTACAATCCCACAATAACGTTACAGATCAATTCAGCTACAGTACTGAATTCGCTCACACAAAACTGTTTAATATTTATAATGAAAGTGATAGTGGTAAGTCCTCATCTTTAATAGAGAAGAAATGTACATGAGAAAGTATTTAAACAAACATTAATAGTTGGTTACTTTTATATTGTGTATGTGTGGATGTGGGTACAGACTGAATGAATACATTTAAGAAAACAAGCCAAGGTTGTTTGGAGTATTTATATTGTGTTAACCCTGTCCCTCGACGCATAGTGACGACTAAAGAGAGAACAAAAAGACGAGGAAGCACCTGTGCTACACTATTAGACAACTGACTGGTCGTTGCACATTTCCTATAACGGCAGCGCTCTCTGCCTTTACTCAATTCACTAGGTATCATAATAAACCCTGAACTGTACTGTACATTCATCATCAAGTGTTTTTCACTAACAAGGACATGGCAAGCTGTCGGACGAAAGAGGACAGATAACTGGGGCACAAACTGTTCAAAAAACAAACAAACAAAAAAAAAGAAAACACTGCCTTTACTGCTCAAACGTGGAGGTGCAAGTTTTGATCTGAAAACCACAGCTTCTTGTTGTCATACTTTTGAATGTTTTTTCACGTGTGACTGCAAATTCAATGAAGAGTACAACTGCAAGAATAAGCATTTTTGTATTTGTAAAAGCCTATTTTTAAACTATGTAATTATGTATACAGCAGACTAGTGGAATAGTGACTAGTGGACCAAAATTAGATCGTCGTAAATGTGGGTATGAATGGTTGTTGGTTTAAATGTGTCCTGTGATTGACAGATGACCGGGTGTCCAGGGTGTACCCTGCATGTTGCAAACAGTCTGCTGGGATAGGCTCCAGCAGTATAGAAAATAGATGGATGGTTGGATTATATATTTAGTCAGCAGGTCTACCTAATGAATTGAGCAGTAAATTTATCATCCTAAAAGTAGAAGGTGCTACTTGAAAAATAATTGAACTTTCACCTTTAAGAGCTTCACGGACACCATCAAAATCAGTTGGCAGCATTTGAGGCTTGGCCCCAGGCAGGTTGACCATTTCTCTGACCTCCTAAAATAAAAAAAATAAAAAATGTGTGTTTTCCAGTGAGATAACAATCCATTCGAAAACAAATTATTGTTCGTGCTACATTCAACACGACATCTTCTACTAATTTAACCTAACAGGTTTGGCCAAAAAGGGTTAATCAACAACGTTTTAGCCACACATCCCAGTGTGTTCCCAGTACACGGCTTACTAGAATAAATTTTACCTGCCTAAATTACAGCGTCAAAGATAGGTAGACCACGTTTAATGACTTAATGGCATATCTTTCTCAGAAATGTGGTTTGAATAGAAATTGCTCCAAATTGTGTAGCCTCAAAAATGCTTGAAATTAGTGCTTCCGCTGTATTGCTTGCGAAAGAGTCGAGTGCACAGTGAAGAGCACCACATTTATGTGCTATTAAGTGGGACTTTGCTTCCATTATGAAAGATTGGTGTTGATTTTTTTTTTGTTAAGTCATAATATGTTGTGCTTTAAAAAAAATACTACAACACTCACACACCTTGACTGTGCAGGCGACCTGTATTGGTCCTCTACGGCCAACAATTAGCACTCTACGGACCTGGCTCTCCATCAGAGCTTCAAGGGCTGCCTGGGTGATATCAGTCTTCTGCAAACCAACAGAAACACGTTTCCATTTATGTCAACAATAAGACGTGTGGGTCTTGTGTAGTTCATTTACAGTGTCAATGGCCCGGGTGCCCCTTAACTCGGAAAATTGGGTTAGGGAACATTTGTAATCCGTAGCATGATTAAAACACATTGATGCAGTAAAAGCATAATTGTAGTAGTAGTATTTGCTTTATTTGGAATGGATATGCTCCTTCTGACATAATAAAACATTCCTAAACACATTTCTTAATCACAATAAACGGAATATTTTCATGTAGAGAGTCTATATATAATTTCCCCTCGGGGATTAAAAAGTATTTCTGATTCTGATATATTGATATACCTACACACAAAGGACCATGTACCATGTTTTTCAACATTATGAAAGCCATCCAGACATAAAACAACACCATTTAGTTTAGTCACATTTAAACTATTTTAATCTAATACAGCAACACTCCCTGAGGCCGAGGTAATCAGTGGCCACTATACTAAACATCACGTTCTGATTGGTTTGGTCTCCTCTAATGCTCAATACTATGGTAGTATTGCTATTTTTTTGTTTATTTAGGACCAACAGTTAAAGAATATGCTGCAAGAACGTATCCCTGAAAAATCTGCAATGTGGTGAAGCTGCAATATTTGAAGCATGAAGTAGTGAGGAACAACTGCATCTTATGCAAACAATGAATACAGATAATTAAACCCATTGTATTTTTAAAATGTCCAAACTTTCAAGAAAATAAAAAGAGTGCCACTTAGTAATATTATGTATCGTAAACCGTTTCCATTTTTTTTTACATTGGTTCAATGTAAACTAAGGCTGCATGGTGGCCAAGTGGTTAGCTTGTAGGCCACACACTCCATAGATTGAGGGTTCAAATCTCTGCTTAGGCATCTATATGTGGAGTTTGTATGTTCCCACAGTGGGATTTTCAAAAAATTATAAAACATGCATGATAGGTTAATTTAAAAATTTGAATTGGTCGTACGTTTTCATGGTATTTAGTTTGAGCCACTGACTGGCGCTCAGTCCAGGGTGTATGCCCCAATCCCATAATGCAGGAGTCGGGAACCTTTTTAGCTGAGAGAGCCAAAAAGCCAGATATTTTAAAATATATTTCCGTAAGAGCCATATAATATTTTTTTTAACACTGAACACAACTAAACACGTGCATTTTTAAGTAAGACCAACATTTCTAGAGTATAATAGGTCTCTTATTCTTTGTAATAACATTGTTAATCTGAAGCTAACTGTGGAGGGGGCGTGGCCTGCGCGCCTGCAGCGACAGGTGCGTGGATGGCCCACCTGGGCCTTGTTATCTATTCACCTGTCGCTCTGTTATAAGCAGCAGCCAGGAGGAGAGACTGGGTTTGGGCTGGAAATACTATTGCGGTAAAGCAACTGAGAGACTTATTGAAAAATAAAACAATATTGTAACCCTGAAACAGGCTCTCATGTTAGTGCTTGGGGGTCTGAAGAACCCCCAGGAGGGCAAGTCCCACACGAACCAATAATAAATAAATAACTTCTTACCATTAACGCAACTTCTTGAACAGGTGCGGTAGAAAACTGATGGATGGATTAAAAATGCATGAGAATGTTTTGTAATTTTAACATTATTTTTAACACTGTGTTTACAAGTGGAATTATTCATTACTTATCGTGTTAAGCAACGTCAGGTCAGATTTATCAAAGAGCCAGATGCAGTCATCAAAAGAACCACATATGGCTCTAGAGCCATAGGTTCCCTACCCCTGCCATAATGTAATGCCTGGGGAAATATCTAGGGATCGCTGTACCATAACGTCCTGCCTTATATGTTTGCAGTTTATCTGTTGTTATTTTAGCTCGTCAACGCTATTTCTCAGCAATCGCATGCAAATAAGAAGTATAATGTCTTGTTATTATTTCCTGTTATGTGAGTGTGAATAATTGTCTGTATATCTGTGTTGGCCCTTGAAGGAGGTGGCAACTTGTCCAGGGTGTACCCTGCCTTTTGCCCGAGTGCAGCTGGTATAGGCTCCAGCTCACCGCGACCCTGAGAGGGACAAGCAGGAGAAAATAGATTGCTGGAATATAATCTCACAGCCACTGACAGTCTCACAGCTCTTCACCAAGAAAGGACCCATGCAAAATGATAATCTCTATGACAAATAAAAAATGATGGAATGAAGACGAGTACATATGATGTACTTCAATTATATATGTTGAGATTTGACAGTGTTTTTATCCAGTTCACTGTTGAACAGCAAAAAAAGACATCCATTTTGACTTTCCTTAAACGCAGAAGACACACACTGGCCTTTTACTGTAAACACCAATAATGTCTCTGCCAGTGTTTGCATACCTTTAACATGTCGATGGGAGACAGTAGTATTCTTGCTACGTCCAAAGCCACGTTGCCTTGACCCAGGACAACTGCTGTTTCACAACTTAAGTCTGGACTCAGCTGAATGGAAACAAAAATACCTGAAGTTTAAGAAGCAAAAGCTGGACAAAAAAATATGCTTTGTGAAGAGAATGAAAGTACCTGTTGACAACTTGGCAGTCCATTGTACCAGCCCACAAAGTCTTTTGCAGAGTACACGCCAGCCAAGTCTTCTCCAGGTATCCCCATACTCCTGTTTCCTTCTGCCCCATAACTCTACCATAACATATATTAAAATAATAGGTATAGCACACATACATACACACTAAACAAACTTTTCAAATAAGCATCTTACCAATATAACAGCATGGTAGGCTTGTTGTAGCTCTTTAACGCTCACATCCTTCCCGATGTTAACGTTACCGTAGAAACCACAGCGAGCATTTTTGCCTGTCTGTGTGAACGTGTTGATGACGTTCTGAGGAAGTAATTCATTTGTCAGTGATTATGCTCGAATAGAAAACCAAACAGGTGCCAATTTTATAGAATCCAAAAAGAGAAAATGTCAAATTTTGTCCAGCTCCAGTGCAAAACTCTGTTAAGAGACCTGGGCCATTTTTTTTATGCATCTTGTTTTTTTTTTACTGGCAATGGGCATACTCTGAAAAAACATAAAATGATACATTATTCGATTTACTAATTTACTTTGTCACCTATAACACAAAGCTAAAATGTTTTCTTCTGATATCTTAGCATATACTGAACTACACTGGATTAAATGCATGTACAAAATGTGTCAAACTGTCCCTCATAGTGTCAATTTTCTGAATACAGCCCTCTGTGAAAAAAAATTTGGAAAACTCTGCATTAGGCCTTACTTTTACTTCGGGGTGATCAGGAGCAACCCCAAATCTGACCAGGCCAAAGGGAACAGGTAGTCGCTCATAAATGTCCACCTCAACGTCTTGACGAGCCTGATAGGATAATGTAAACATTCAGTATTTGAATCCCTTTAAAACCAGATAAAACACACTGTATTTTAAGGAATAAGGTTAAAAGGCCTAAAAATCAGTAATTATGAATATCTCTATGTATCTATGCTTTCACTAAACAATCCGACCACAATAATAAACACACTGTTAAATGCATAAATATCTGCCGTCTTCATTTTTTCTCAATTTTACATCATAATTGTATCTCACTCTCACATTAAGTTAAAAATAGTTATATCTAAAAAAACAATCCATTTTCACTCGACACACATGTATCAAAACACTTCTCTGTATACCAGTACAGTACAGTACTAAGACTACATA